>NC_047515.1:40154076-40170888 GCF_902827115.2 Pseudochaenichthys georgianus
ACATGTAAGAAGTAGAAAGTACAGGTATTTGTGTTCAACATGTGAGAAGTAGAAAGTACAGGTATTTGTGTTCAACATGTAAGAAGTAGAAAGTACAGGTATTTGAGTTCAACATGTGAGAAGTAGAAAAGTACAGGTATTTGTGTTCAACATGTAAGAAGTAGAAAGTACAGGTATTTGTGTTCAACATGTGAGAAGTAGAAAGTACAGGTATTTGTGTTCAACATGTAAGAAGTAGAAAGTACAGGTATTTGAGTTCAACATGTGAGAAGTAGAAAGTACAGGTATTTGAGTTCAACATGTGAGAAGTAGAAAGTACAGGTATTTGAGTTCAACATGTGAGAAGTAGAAAGTACAGGTATTTGAGTTCAACATGTAAGAAGTAGAAAGTACAGGTATTTGAGTTCAACATGTAAGAAGTAGAAAGTACAGGTATTTGTGTTCAACATGTAAGAAGTAGAAAGTACAGGTATTTGAGTTCAACATGTAAGAAGTAGAAAGTACAGGTATTTGAGTTCAACATGTAAGAAGTAGAAAGTACAGGTATTTGAGTTCAACATGTAAGAAGTAGAAAGTACAGGTATTTGAGTTCAACATGTAAGAAGTAGAAAGTACAGGTATTTGAGTTCAACATGTAAGAAGTAGAAAGTACAGGTATTTGAGTTCAACATGTAAGAAGTAGAAAGTACAGGTATTTGTGTTCAACCAGTGTTAATTTTGGCAGCTATTTTTGAGTTAGTCTTAGTCTTTAGACGAAAATGGTTATTAGTTTTAGTCACATTTTAGTCATTTCTATCCTTTATAGTTTTAGTCTAGTTTTAGTCGACGAAAACTCAAAACGTTTTAGTCTAGTTTTAGTCGATGAAAAATTACATTTTAGTTAACTTTAAGTCAAAATGTTTTCTCTCTTTAAACCAATTCAGTTAGGCAAATACAGGTATCTGAAATTGGAATCAAGGTGACCGTATCAAGTGTTGAAATTTGTAAAGCAACATTTCACTCTCTTAACCCTTTACTTAGTTAGTTTGATATCTCTAGCCTCTCACATTGGTGCAATACTGTTGTGTTGTCCTTGCTGATCCTCTAAGGTAAGGATAGTGCATACACATAGATACAAGTGGTACTGGTAACATAGTGGAATGTTCTTTACTCCAAGTCAAGAACCAAAACATTATTTTCTTTAGCCTTATATTTATTTTCCGAAACCTCCAATAAAAGTGAAGACACGTATGCCCAAAACAGAGCAATAAATGATGAACAATGACATGACACCTGAAGTTTTGGATCACGAAAATTACAGACTTGAGTTAGCTCAGTGACTCAAACTGTAGTCCATTGTAGACCCTCTACATTTATCAATGGTGTGTCAGTAACTTGTCAGAACAGAGGGTCATCCCTCACAAGATGCAGTGCAAAGCAGTAACTTGTATAAATTATAAAGTATAAATTGTTGTATAAAACTATCCCTCACCTTAACATTATACGTTTCTGTACCTACAAATAAAATAAAAATGTTGAAAGTGCATACAGTACATACCTATAGAATAAGATAAACCTTGAATAAACTTGGCCTTATAAACAATCAGAGGGAACCACCTCTGTAGTGCACTCTCATATAAAGTAACAGACAAAGTACAGACATCCGTAGTAGCATTAACAACTTTTTAGCCTACTGATCTCTATTCAGTTTGAGGAAAGCACTTCTCCTCTTATCGAAGGTCTCTATCATAAGGATGAAATCCTCATCCTCAACTGTACGGGCAGGTAGACCGGTGCGTCCAATCCACTGGGCAATGACCTTTTCTTTGGTGCCTTGTTCCAGCGAGTCTGCTTTATATTTTGGTCCTGAGGAAGAGAACGCTGCTGGGATAGTTGACTGTTTATTCTTTGCACCAGGTTGCTGTTTTGGAGTACTCGTCTCTGGGATCTAGGTGAGGAAAAATAAGATTGCATAATTACTCCCTATACAGAACTACAACGCCTACAGATGAATTCCAATTAATTAAATGTAGGCTAATCCCTTTAACATATGCCTTTGGTAATAGTATTATCATTAAAATATAGTATATCAATAATATCAAGTTTAGATTTTGAAGATACTAATTATGTGATAATACAATACAACTAGCCTATTATATATGCCTACCTGGCCTTAGAGATAAGAAAGTATTTTCCAAATAAATTGCCGTGTACTCTTAAAAAAACACACAATAATTGCAGTGACTAGATAGTTATTGCAATGCAAGCCCAGCCAACATTAGCCTGGAACTTGCCAGAATCATTCATTTGCTACCGGAAACTGAAAACGTGTTTGCAAGAAAGGCTAAACTAACATAGATAGTTAGTACATTTGCCTCTAGTAACTAGTGACTAGCTAGCAGTCTGCATTGGCAATGGCAACTTGCAAATGCAGACTGCCCAGTAACATAGACTTAACGTTAGCAAATGTATATGCTTAGTTAGCGTTACCACATACGAGTTAGTTACGACTTATCATGTAACGTTACAGTTAGCTAACTTACCGTGGCATAAATAGCAGGATGGTGCGCCTTCAAGTGCCTCTTCAGGTTAGTCGTATTCTTCCCAACTAATTTGAAGCCACATGGCGTCTCTCCTTCTCCCGCAGTTGCAGTGCGTTTTATTTTCTACCGAGTTATAAAGAAAGTTGGTCCATATATCTATTCTTTTTTTGCGACCAAAAACTAAAAGCGCTTTCGCTGAATCCGTCATCTTCACTGTTTGGATATCATCACCACCTGTGCTGCTGCAGTGAAGCTGGGGTGAGTGAGGTGTGCAAATTCCCAGAATCCCAAATAATTCAACCAATGACAGGGATGCATTTTGAAAGAGAAGACGGACAATTGGAGGAAAATAATATCCTGCATTTTTAATGTCCGATAGTCCACCCTTAACACCTTCGTCTCGTCTCGTCTCGTCAACGAAAACTACATTTACATTTCGTCATAGTTTTCGTTATCAAGAATCTATTTTTAGCTCGTCATCGTCTCGTTTTAGTCATGTAAAAAAGGTCGTTGACGAACATTTTTCGTCATAGTTTTCGTTAACGAAATTAACACTGTGTTCAACATGTAAGAAGTAGAAAGTACAGGTATTTGAGTTCAACATGTAAGAAGTAGAAAGTACAGGTATTTGAGTTCAACATGTAAGAAGTAGAAAGTACAGGTATTTGAGTTCAACATGTAAGAAGTAGAAAGTACAGGTATTTGAGTTCAACATGTAAGAAGTAGAAAGTACAGGTATTTGAGTTCAACATGTAAGAAGTAGAAAGTACAGGTATTTGTGTTCAACATGTAAGAAGTAGAAAGTACAGGTATTTGTGTTCAACATGTGAGAAGTAGAAAGTACAGGTATTTGAGTTCAACATGTGAGAAGTAGAAAGTACAGGTATTTGAGTTCAACATGTAAGAAGTAGAAAGTACAGGTATTTTAGTTCAACATGTGAGAAGTAGAAAGTACAGGTATTTGAGTTCAACATGTAAGAAGTAGAAAGTACAGGTATTTGTGTTCAACATGTAAGAAGTAGAAAGTACAGGTATTTGAGTTCAACATGTAAGAAGTAGAAAGTACAGGTATTTGTGTTCAACATGTAAGAAGTAGAAAGTACAGGTATTTGTGTTCAACATGTAAGAAGTAGAAAGTACAGGTATTTGAGTTCAACATGTGAGAAGTAGAAAGTACAGGTATTTGTGTTCAACATGTAAGAAGTAGAAAGTACAGGTACTTGTGTTCAACATGTAAGAAGTAAAAGTAAAAAGTCGTCAGAAAAATAAGTAGTGGAGTAAAGTACTGATACCAGAAAAAAGTACTTAAGTACAGTAACGAAGTATTTGCACTACTTCCCACCTCTGCCGATGTCCATTTTTTTGACAGTCGCCTATCTATTACTTGGCTTTTATTCGATGCTGTTTAGAAAACAAGAGAAGGCAATCTCCGTTAGCTGTGTCAGATGTCAATCAATCAACTAACACATGTTTAACCGATGGGTGCAGCCGGTGGAGGGCGATTCCCAGAGAGTTTTTGTGACATTTGAGGTTTTTTTCAATCACTCATGGAGGTGAATATGATTTGTTGTGTAACATTGCTATGTAACACTCAATACACAATACAATTATGTGTGTAAAAGGTTTCTTTTCAAAGAGGAGTAGGAATACATGGAAATACAGGGAACACAATTTCTATTTAACATAGCCGACATTTATTAAACATTAAACAACAACACTTTAAACAAACCCCTCACCCACCCCAGTCAAAAAAGAAAAATCAATATTAAACATACACACACACACACACACACACACACACACACACACACACACACACACACACACACACACACACACACACACACACACACACACACACACACACACACACACACACACACACACACTGTTTGTCCGACATGTGGCTTGTTGGCACATGGTTTATGTTTGAATACCTCCTGTTAGAAGAATAGAAATAAAAATACTAATTTAAGCCTAGAAAACTGTGAGCTTCATCCAAATGTGGAAAAAAAGACAGCTCAGCAGAATCTCTGAAGCTCACTAATTAGCCAGTTATATAATTGAACTGTTTCCCCTGTTTCCAGTCTCTATGTTAAAGGTCACCTATCATGCTCAGTCACCTATCATGCTCAGTAAAAAACATCTTATATTTATTTATTTTCTCTTTTATTTATTAGCCTGTATTTGACAATTAGGTAATCCAAGAGTACGAACGGAAAGCATCAATCGGGTTACATTTCTAGGCAATAGCATAGGTCTCTCAGATATATAAAAATATATAAAAAACATGTCTATGAAGTGTTTTGCTCAAAATACCAAACAGATCACCCATTCTAGCCATGCCTCACATCCCTCTATTTCACTTCCTGTTTCAAAAGTGCTGATTTTGGGGTATACCGTTTAAAAAAAATGTATACAAAATAAAAAAGGAGGGGTCTGAGCTCATGCGGGACCCGGCAGCTACCGTCTAAACTAAATGCTGCCGTGATGAAACGCCATATCATGGATTATCAAGGATCTGAAACAGCATGGAGCTCAAAGGCTTTCTCTCTTGCCGGTTACACCACAAGGTGAGTTCCTTTCTACTTCCTGCTTCTTCACACACATGCTCTCCAGTACAGGTTAGCTCTGAGTGTTAGCGATGCTAATGTAAACACCGACCATATTACGTCGAAAACAGTCGGGCATTGTTTCTGATAGCAACGTTTCTGATTGGCCCGTGGGTCCACATTTCAGATGTTACGTCATATCGGACGCAAATCTGGATCAGCTCCGTTGTTCCCCGTTTTTAGAGATTTGGGTACGGAGGAAGAGAGAGAGGGTTTTGTTTTCTGACGCTGCGTGAGTTCCCCGACACACCGGGGACACATTGATGTATAAAATACATCAAAAAGTGCATTTAGCATGATAGGTCCCCTTTAAACTGAGGTATCTATCTACTGTCTCCAGCTTCGATCTCCTAATCTAAAACTGTTTCCTGTAAAGTTAGTCTGGTAAAGGACAGCATTTTGGGGCGAGGTTAAAAAAGACTGGGGTTCCATTATGGAAAGGAAACATCAGATTCTTTACGAGATACAAATTGTACATTAACAGTAAAAAACTCTCATATTCTTGGAAATTACAGTAACATGTTTTTTTGTTTTTGTTCATTTAACATTTTCTTGATTAACCCGATGTTATGTAAATTCTCCACTTGCATGCTAACAAGCTTATTTTTGGATATGATTAAAGTTAGAGGCTCAAGTAATATGTGTTTTTGTACTTCTTCATGTGGTGATGGTTCAAATAATTACAATCCTGAGTCCTTTTAAGAGAGCGATTCCTGGTCGTCCCTGTGGTAATCCTTTAATTGCTTAAAAGGATTCGAAGGCGTTATTGTCCCTTAGACAATAGCTACAGTTCTTGGAAATGAAAAGCCCCATTCTCCTCCGCCAACAACACCCTGAAGACATAACAAGACAAGGCGATAATGACATTACGCCTACTACGCCTTTACGAGCTCGTCTGGCTCACATTGTGATCACAATCCCATCATGCTCTGATATCTGCATTCAACAGTCTGATGATCAGGCTAAGTGAGCGGCATGCAGATCAGGGGAGGTGAAGCTGGAGGATCAATCAGAGAGAGATGCAGGTCAGAGATTTAATGAGCAGCAGCAGCAGGTATCTATTGTAGTGGAAAATTTCATTATTATCATTCTTATTATTATCCTTATTATGTCTTTCATATGTTTAAACCAAATGCTTCTTATTTCCTCTTGTTGTGCTTTTACCATTATTATTCTATTATATTCTCTTATTCCCAGTCTCTGCAAGGCCACAGCTGTTTCAGCAGACTGGGAGACTCATACACAGTCAGACACATCACGAACTTCCCTGCTCTGAGAACCGTTACGCTATCTACTCAAGGCCATAGGAAGAGGGGGAAGGGAGGTGTGCAGAGGAAAGGCAGAGCTTAAAGGCGAGGGAACAGGTATTGATGGAGGGTAAAGGTGAAGATTAGCAGGTCAGCCATACCATTGGACTTGTTTACGCGGACTGCAGAGCAGTGTTAATTTCGTTGACTAAAACTATGACGAAATATGTTCGTCAACGACCTTTTTTCCATGACGAAAACGAGACGATGACGAGAGGGCACCGACGGCAGTAAACAATAACTGTAACGAAATCATCATGCAATATCGTTGACGAAAAGTGACGAGACGAAAATGTAGTTTACTAAATAAAAACTATGACAAAATCTCTCTTTACTTTCGTTGACGAAAAATGAGGAGACGAAATATTATCAAAGATAACGTTACATCTCTGATAGTCAGTTTTTCTCCCAGCAGTTCCATTTCCGGTGCTGCGGCAGAGCAGCAGCTGTTTCTGTGCTGCGCGCGGCGGTACATTTGAATTACACCGGGCAGCGGCACAATATGAATGGTCAGGAAGACTCGGGTCTACCTCGTGGTCTAACTCGTGGTCTAACTCATGGTCTAACTAACCTTAGTCAACAGAAAATAAAATGGCAACAGCAGGGCTTAACGCGAGTGGTCGCACTCGCGTTAACCGAATACCCCCCGTCAGCGCGAGTGAGTGATACATTGTGCACTCGACGGATAATAATGGATTATGACGGAAATGTTACAATCCTGTCCGTCAAAATGACTGACAACGAAAAAGTCTAAAGCCACCACTGCTTGGGAGAAAGAAACGATGTGATATTTGGGCCCATTTTCGCTACAATGAGGCAGAGAAAAAAAGCGAATGCATTGTTTCATCAGAAGGGAAGCAATGTGGCCATAACACAGCTGGTAAAACACCACCAACCTGACCAGATACTCTCTGCAAAGCTTCTTAATCATTCAACCTGTGTTTCATCAAATAAGGACAAGATATAATCCTATTTATTTATATACTAAAATGACAAATTATTGGTTTTGGCTAGACTAGTTTGACTGAAATGTTCTATATAATCTGATGTCTAAAAAAGACTCAACCGTTTTCATTGACAAAAAGTAGACTAAAATAATTAGTTTTCTTTGACTAAAATAAGACTAAAATGCTCAGACTTTTAGTCGACTAAATAAAAACAGGATGAAGGTGACTAAATATGACTAAAACTAAAAACGACATTTAACACAGGACTAAGACTAAAACTAAATTAAAAAATAGCTGACGAAATTAACACTACTGCAGAGACAGCGCTCTCACTGATCATCCTTTCAAATTCAACATACTGAAAGCCAGTGTTGGGACTAACGCGTTACAAGTAACGCGTTACTGTAACGCCGTTATTATTGGCAGTAACTAGTACTCTAACGCATTACTTTTTAAATTCAGTAACTCAGTTACCGTTACTACATGGTGCGTTACTCCGTTACTGCGTTAGTTTTTTATATAGTCAATAGCCAGGCGAACAGAGATGAGAACTGTACTTAAGTACTTGAGTAAATGTACTTAGATACTTCCTGTGTCACATGCGGAGACGGGCTGTGGGCGTGTATGTGTTGTTTACTAACAAGACTGTCATGGCGGCGGCGGAGCTCAAGTCTAGTTTCTCCACCTGGAGATATTCTCACTATTTCATTTTTGTCGAGCACAAAGAAAAGAACGTTTCTGTTAAATGTAAGTTGTGTCCTGGCGGGTCAAAGAGCCTATCTACTGCCCAAACCAGTCATTCACATCTCTTAAAACATCTGCAGAAACAACATGCTGGGACGAAGCTAGTAGCTAACACCACAGAGACTCAGCCGACGCCACTCCACCTCCACCTGCAGCTAAGCAACAGCGGCTGGATTTTAACCAAGGGACTGCTAGCCAGGGAAAAGTCCATAAAGCCATTGCACGGTATGTTGTAGAACACATGCAGGCTGTTGCTACAGTGGAGTCACCCGCTTTCAGGGAGCTAGTTAGCATGATAGCATGTCCGGGCGGCACACGGCATATGGGACGGAAAACTTTTTCCAACTACCTGGAGAAAGAATATACAAAAATGTAAAGCCAGCTAATATCGATGCTATCCAGATTGCATATAATGCATGTCAAGTTGATCAACAGATTGTATTATTCTCCAATGCAATAACAGTACTGAAATGAAGGCTATAAGGGCATTAATATAATGGGAGCCCTTTTTTTAAAAGTAACTAAAATGTTACTTTTCACAGTAACGCATTACTTTTTGGTGTAAGTAATCAGTAAAGTAACTGAGTTACTTTTGAAATGAAGTAACTAGTAATGGTAACTAGTTACTGGTTTTCAGTAACTAGCACAACACTGCTGAAAGCACACTTTTAAAGAAGGCCTTTTTATGCTTTTGGGGTTTTAGGTGCTGGATGTTGTAACTTTGGAGAACCAAGGTAGATGTTTCCATCCTATACCAGGCTTTGTGCTAAGCTAAGCTAAGCTAGCCGTCTCCTGGTTTCAAGCGTTCAAAAGGCAAATACTGCACAGGCCTGAGAAATGAAACCAATGTGAAAGTGTCTTAAAGAAGCTCTGATATGCTTAACCTGTCCTGTAGTGTGTTATAAAGGTTGTTGTGCATGTACATGAGCTTTTTGAACATTAAAGCATGGAAACATGTCACAGTAGAGAATAATATACAAATATAAACCTGAAAATGAGCATGATATGTTCTCTTTAAGCTATCTTGAGAAATGAGTTTTGAAATGACGTTCCTGTAAACCACATGTGTCAAACTCAAGGCCCGGGGGCCAGATCAGGCCCGTGGTGGATTTAATTTCGGCCCGCAGGATAATTTGTAATTGCTATTAGATCTGGCCCGCCGGTATATTGCACACACACCTTCACTCCATCCTGAGGGTCTCCTCCGCTCAGAGCCGGACCCCAAACATTGATGACCTTGCACCCGAGATGAGATGCCAAGTATCTGAGCTAGCATCTCAGAGCAGCACACTGAGTTCAATGGATGCTTCCTTCTGCACTTTCTCTCACGACAACAGGGCATGTTTGGTTTGTTCTTTGAGGGGAATAGTTTTGTTGAAGCTGTTGTTGGCCTGTGGAGAAATGTGATCATAAGAAATGACTCTGGAGAAGCTGAAGATAGAGCCATAAGAAATGACTCTGGAGAAGCTGCAGATCGAGCCATAAGAAATGAATGCAACTGATCATTTAATGTTTAATGTTGTTTTTATAGGCAATCCTTTAAGCTTTGTTAGTTCCAGGTTTAATATGTGCAATAAGTTCATTTCAATACGTTCTGCAATAAACATTGAACCAGTCCGGCCCTCGACTAGCACCCAATTCTTAATTTTGGCCCACTATGTATTTGAGTCTGACCCCCCCCCCCCCTCCCTGCTGTAAGGCTTTTGAACAACAGTAGAGTTCCTCTTCTCTAGAATCTATCCAATACATGCTGGGTTTGTTCACGGCATTATCTTTCCAGAAACTTCAACACACCAAAAAAAAAAGTGTTGTTTAGGATTTTTTAACAGAAAGTAAAGAAGCTCTTTGAAGACCTCATCTAACCGGTGCAACACATCTGCAGTAACACTTGGTCTTCAGCTCCGATACTCGGCACACTTTCTGCCTCGCTCTCACTCTTCGTCTCACTTTTTCTGCCCCTCGCCTGTTGCCGTGGTAACCAGCAGAGGGGGAGATTGAAGAGAGAGAGAGGGAGGCAAGATGAGAGGGATGGAAACGAGGTAGGGGGGGGGGGGGGGGGGGCTGGGGGTTGGGGTGGGTTTCTGGGTAAAGTAACCACTCTTCTTACTCCTTATCTTCGAATCTCTCCAAAATCTGACGCTCCTTATCGATTCCCGTCCTTCTGCCTCATTATATTCCCACAGTTTGTTTTCTTCTCCTTTGTCCACACATTTTGTGCTTTTCTAATCCACCATGTCCCCATCTCCAACACATCTCAATGAAAAACATCAAGGATTAAAACTGCCTCACAACAAGTGTGTACTTTTTTCATACATTTGCTTCAATAGGCTCCAAAACTCATCTTCATCTCTGCCCACGGACCGACACACAGCTCCCACAGTACCTCTATTTTTAAACACCCGATCCTGAATGTAAACAGCGTTGAAGTTTTCATTAAAAGAGGCTGACGTTAAACAAGCTCTTGGATAATATGAAGGGAGCCGCAGTGAGAGAGGCATTTCAATTACCCTCGAAGTTGAAATAATGCAGACCGATGGAGCAGCAACACCACCATTGTGTGTGTGTGTGTGTGTGTGTGTGTGTGTGTGTGTGTGTGTGTGTGTGTGTGTGTGTGTGTGTGTGTGTGTGTGTGTGTGTGTGTGTGTGTGTGTGTGTGTGTGTGTGTGTGTGTGTGTGTGTGTGTGTGTGTGTGTGTGTGTGTGTGTGCTTGCAGAGAAGGCAGACTGGCAGAAGCACACTATGATTATATGTCACATCACAGTACACATTTAATTTTAAATAATTAACTTCACGCCTGCAACGAGAGCTTTGGATATGACAAACACCCACTCAGTGTCAGATAGTGAGAGGAAGACAAAGAAAGAAAGAAGACGGCAGGTCGGGAGGGACATTGCTGGAGGAGAAGAGGCGCTATGGACTTGTGTTGGCATAATGTTTTTGCATAATTACCACCGCCTGTGTGATAACATATTAGTCAAAGGCAGCGACAAACACAGCCTGCTGGGAGCGAAATGTGATATTACGTGATAATATATGTCGGCCATGTTTGAAGCATATTTATACAACATAGGGCTGAGCTGATGGTTGGTTCCTTTCTCTGAATTGATATAACTTTAAATCTACAAATGGCGAGAAAATGTTAAAAAGAAATTCAAATTGGGTGTTTCTTCTTACAATTACCAAATACCAAACACAAAGGACAATCAGATTTGAAAAAGCTGCAGCCAGCTTTATTTAAAACTCCACATTTCTATCAATGACTTTTCTGTTGTTTGGTCAATACATGATTCAACTAGTCAATGTGTGAGTCTGCATTACGTGTTCTTTGACACGGTTTTTTACGTTTTAGTGGGAAGCCACACAGAGGCCCTATTGTGCTTTCTGGGGTTTTCCCTTCCTTGTTATGAGCCTGCGAGCTAGTTCAGGCAGTCGACTCGAGCACTTGTGCTGCATCCATACATAACGCCCCTTGCCACTCTGCAGGAGAGGACTCTTTAAAGTAGAGACACTACACACTGATATACACCTGAACATCAGCAGGAGAGGACTCTTTAAAGTAGAGACACTACATACTGATATACACCTGAACATCAGCAGGAGAGGACTCTTTAAAGTAGAGACACTACATACTGATATACACCTGAACATCAGCAGGAGAGGACTCTTTAAAGTAGAGACACTACATACTGATATACACCTGAACATCAGCAGGAGAGGACTCTTTAAAGTAGAGACACTACATACTGATATACACCTGAACATCAGCAGGAGAGGACTCTTTAAAGTAGAGACACTACACACTGATATACACCTGAACATCAGCAGGAGAGGACTCTTTAAAGTAGAGACACTAGATACTGATATACACCTGAACATCAGCAGGAGAGGACTCTTTAAAGTAGAGACACTACATGCTGATATACACCTGCACATCAGCAGGAGAGGACTCTTTAAAGTAGAGACACTACAGACTGATATACACCTGAACATCAGCAGGAGAGGACTCTTTAAAGTAGAGACACTACATACTGATATACACCTGAACATCAGCAGGAGAGGACTCTTTAAAGTAGAGACACTACACACTGATATACACCTGAACATCAGCAGGAGAGGACTCTTTAAAGTAGAGACACTAGATACTGATATACACCTGAACATCAGCAGGAGAGGACTCTTTAAAGTAGAGACACTACATACTGATATACACCTGAACATCAGCAGGAGAGGACTCTTTAAAGTAGAGACACTACATACTGATATACACCTGAACATCAGCAGGAGAGGACTCTTTAAAGTAGAGACACTACATACTGATATACACCTGAACATCAGCAGGAGAGGACTCTTTAAAGTAGAGACACTACATACTGATATACACCTGAACATCAGCAGGAGAGGACTCTTTAAAGTAGAGACACTACATACTGATATACACCTGAACATCAGCAGGAGAGGACTCTTTAAAGTAGAGACACTACATACTGATATACACCTGAACATCAGCAGGAGAGGACTCTTTAAAGTAGAGACACTACATACTGATATACACCTGAACATCAGCAGGAGATGACTCTTTAAAGTAGAGACACTACAAACTGATATACACCTGAACATCAGCAGGAGAGGACTCTTTAAAGTAGAGATACTACATACTGATATACACCTGAACATCAGCAGGAGAGGACTCTTTAAAGTAGAGACACTACATACTGATATACACCTGAACATCAGCAGGAGAGGACTCTTTAAAGTAGAGACACTACATACTGATATACACCTGAACATCAGCAGGAGAGGACTCTTTAAAGTAGAGACACTACAAACTGATATACACCTGAACATCAGCAGGAGAGGACTCTTTAAAGTAGAGACACTACATACTGATATACACCTGAACATCAGCAGGAGAGGACTCTTTAAAGTAGAGACACTACATACTGATATACACCTGAACATCAGCAGGAGAGGACTCTTTAAAGTAGAGACACTACATACTGATATACACCTGAACATCAGCAGGAGAGGACTCTTTAAAGTAGAGACACTACAAACTGATATACACCTGAACATCAGCAGGAGAGGACTCTTTAAAGTAGAGACACTACATACTGATATACACCTGAACATCAGCAGGAGAGGACTCTTTAAAGTAGAGACACTACATACTGATATACACCTGAACATCAGCAGGAGAGGACTCTTTAAAGTAGAGACACTACATACTGATATGAACCTGAGAATGAGCATGATAGGGCCTCTTTAACTTGAATATGCACAGCAGGTCACCCTTGAAAAAGAGATCTTTTGATCTCAAGGGGCTTCACCTGGTTAAATAAAGGCTACAAACAAACAAACAAACAGCTGCTCAACAGTTATATGAGTGGATTATTAATGTATGCAATGTAAATAGCTTAGAGCAGGGGTGTCAAACTCAAGGCCCGGGGGCCAAATCCGGCCCGCGACTTCATTTTATGCGGCCCACAAGAGCTTGCAAAGAATATAATATACAATACAATTGTATTGTCATATGTACATAGCTACAGTGTAGTTATGACAATGAAATTCTTAGGTCACAGTTCCTCCAACAGTGCAACACAATAAAACAGATACAATTGTGCAAGTAAATAAAATATAATATAATAGAAATTGTGCAGAATAGTCTATAAGTAATTGGAATATTGATATAAGTTGCAAACAGATTAATGTTATGGATGTTCTTTCAAAAGTTTTGATGTAATTGTTGAATATTTGCTTTCAATTATTTGCCCTAGACTTCTGCTTTCAGACGTAGTTATTCATGAAGTTATTACCAGGACTGATAATAATCCAATGCAGAGCCAATAATATAATACATTATTTAATACATATTATATATGTATATTTATATATCAATTTTAAGACTATATATATTATATATAGTCTTAAAGTTGCAACCGGCCCTTTGAGTGCAACCATAATGCTAATGTGGCCCGTGATGAAATTGAGTTTGACACCCCTGGCTTAGAGTATTTTTAAATAAGTGAAAGATAACCATTTCTTGTATTTAAAAGTAGTCAGTGCCAAATACGTAAGGGTAGTAACACGGATCTCAAAGGTACACATATAAACACATCACCTTTGTGAGGTACCATTTGCATTATTTTGCAGTATTAAACTCTATATTTATTGTGACTGGATCACGACTGTGTTACATAATGTAGAGTTTGATAGTAAATATGATTTAGCAATCTGACAAACTTCAAACATCAGTTTAAGTGACGGGTGGCGCAGTGGTCATCAGATCAAGGGGGGTGCTGGGGAACTCCGGTTCGAAACCCGCTCCTGCCGCCACTGCGTCAGGCCGTTGTGTCCTTGGGCAAGACACTTCACCCGGATTTGCTCCTGTGGGTATTGTCCACAGTACATGTATGATACTAATGTGTACTTGTAAAAGCGCCTCGATGACCTCGAGGCGTGAAGATGGACGGTGTGGCGCAGTGCGCTGTGCAATGATCATCAGATCAAGGGGTGAAACCCCTTCACCTGAACTTGCTCCTGTGGGTATTGTCCACAGTGACCATTGCATGTATATACAATATGTGTAATGTGTATCTGTAAAGCGCTTTGAGCACTGGAAAAGCGCTATAATAAATGCAAGGAATTATTATTATTATTATAAGTGTCACGTTTCCTGCAAGATCGATGGACTTTTATAGAGACATTCCTCATACACTATCTACTCAGTGGACAGGCTTTTCATTTCCAATCCCACTATAACCTCTATCCTCCATTTCACCTGCAACCCTCCCTCAAGATAAGTTTGGATGTATTAGATCAAATCAACAGGAGAGAGTAGCTGTCACTTGAATTTACCTCGGGCTGTTTCAACACATTTGATTCACTTTGTGCGCAGTATAGATTCAATAAATCAATTAGAAGATCTGTTTATGTCGACGTTATTGTGACCGTGCAATGGATCCAGGACACGATACAATACAACACAATATAGGCAGATAGTCATGAGATGGCATGTGTCTGTAATCTACCACTCGCACAGTGGCTCTGTCAGTCTTGCTTGGCACAGATCTGGAGTCAAAGGTTAGGAGGTAATCCTTTACAGAGTCTATCTCACATGTACCTCTCATCAAAATGGCAGGTTATCAGTGATGGCCTCCAAAATAAATTGTATATGATATGTCACATTACATGTCATTTTGTTAGACGCTTTTATCCAAAGCGACTTACATACATTCAGTACTGTGGACAATCCCCACAGGAGCGATGTGTCTTTCTCAGGGACACAACGTCATGCTGACTGCAGTGGGACACAAACTTCCTACCCACTGATTCGAAGTCCATCACACTATCCACTGAGCCACAGCCTCCCTATGTTAAAATATATAATTTGATATATTATGTGTATATATATATATTTGAACATTGTAATCCTTTGTTATTAGTATTATTATATATTTTATTTAAACCAGCCGTTGATGTTATAGCTGCTGGTAATGAGAAGTTAGAAGGAGAAAAGAAACACGGAGCAATATCGTTTTTTGACCTTTGAAAATATGTGTTTGTACTACTGATACCTTTTGTTTAAAGTGGACCTATCATGCTTTATTTGAAACATATATTGTAGGGCCATACCGATATAAAACATGTCTGTGAAGTTTCTTTTTCAAAATACCAAACAGATCCCCCATTGTAGCCATGCCTCATACTGCTCAAACCCCTCTTTTGCAGCCCTGTTAGAGAAACGCGGATCTTGGGTCCTTAGCTTGAAAAAAAGAAAGAAGAGGAGGCGGAGCTAATGCCTGATCAGAATTCTACCGGGGATAAAGTTAAATTCTGCTTTGATAAAACGCCATCCTGTCTAAACCACGTCAAGGATTATTTCTGAAACAGTATGGAGCTCAAATGCTTTTTCTCTTGCAGGTTTATCACAAAGTGAGTTCTTTTCTTATTTCCTGCTTTTTAAACACATGTGCTCTCCAGTACAGGTTAGCTCTGAGTGTTAGCGAGGCTTGCTAATGTAAACAAAGACGAGATTAATTCCAAAACACGTCAGGCATTGATTCTGATAGCAACTTTCAGTGGGTCCGCCGTCGTCACAGCAGATGGAAATCTGCATCCGCTCGTTGTACACCTGTTTTTCAAAGATTTGGGTACAGAGGAAAAGAGAGAGGGTTTTATTTTCTGACACTGCGTGAGTTCCCCGACGCACCGGGGACACATATTTATGTATAAAATACATCACAAAGTGCATTTTGCATGATAGGTCCCCTTTAAGTAAAGAGTCAACCAAAATTACCTGAGACGTATTTTTGTCAAGCTGATTGCTACACGTGGATATACACATTTTTGGATTAAACGGAACTACATAAATAATAAATAAAATACTTAATGCCAACGTGCACACCTCTGATCAGCTGGAGGGGAGCAGGGAGGGAGATAAATGTTAAAAAAATTAAAATGCGTTTGCCCTTGTAGTGACTCCATTAAGGAGCTTAGTGAGCCGAGAATTCACAATGCCAGAGAGAGATGGTATCGCACCGAATGGGAAAACGCAAAACATGTACATGTGCACAGTGAGGGAAGACTGTTTTAAAACCAACTGAAATAAGACATCAAATGACTGTTTTAAGATGAATTAGTTCCAGACAGGGATAAAAAGATTATGAAGTCACCAAAAAAC
>NC_047515.1:40171388-40323888 GCF_902827115.2 Pseudochaenichthys georgianus
GCTTTGAATTCTTTCAAACCAATATTATCTTCTTAAACTTGTATGGTAGTCAGGAGCATCACTTTCTAATGTTTATTGATACATTTAGAGGGAGGGGATCTAAAGTAATGCTTTAAAATTCAGATTGGATTCATTTCTACCATTTTCTTAAATTCATGGTAGTTTCAGTAATCCCCTGGTAATTGAGGACACAAGTTATCTAAATGACTAATGTCATCTTTATGGCTTTCAGAAAGGACAGGAGACCGACAGGATATGATGATGATGATGATGATGATGTTAAATGTGTTGCTTTAGGAACATCCATTGCAAATACATGGAATTCAATAAACATTGAATAGCATATCATGCAGTTTGTCGGTGCCTTTTCCTCCGTGTTGTCCTGGTTTGCTGTGCTGCCTCCTAGTCGCCACCATGGTTTGCTGTGCTGCCTCCTAGTCGCCACCATGGTTTGCTGTGCTGCCTGGGGATGCTCAAATCGCTCAGAGAAAGGAGTACGAATGTACGGCTTCCCCACTGACACAGAGCGGAGGAAAAAATGGCTGGCTCAAGTCAGCAGGAGCAATTTCACGACCAACAGCAACAAAATATGTGATTTATATACAAACACTGCATTTGCACTTTTTCACAAAACGAAAACCACACCATTGGGAAAGCTTAATGTTTTGTTTAATACAAAAAAACAGGGAAAGGCTTGAAAAACACAGAGTTGAGACTCAGGGTGCAGGGTGAGGGTCTCAGTGCAGGTATTCAGGCTCCATTGAACCCCCCTCTGGTTCTTGTGCTGAGAGAGGGAGCAACAGACAGGAGAAAGGGTTATACACACCTATATAGCACACCTATTGCCTTGGGGAGATAACGTGTTTACTTATATAAAACAGTAGTATTAAACGTACCTTGTGTTTTCACTCTCACTTAAGTCCCTCTCCCTTTGCCATCAATCCAGAATCAGCTGGGCTGCAACATTATACAGACAGGTAATAATCAACAGAATCACAAGGACACAATATGGCTCTGCTAAAAACACTCACTCTTACACGCACCAAAGTTATATTTATCTAATATTTAACTCCCTCCACCCCCGCATACAATCCCGTTTAGAAGCCCCTCTTCTCTAATTCAACATGTTGGACGAAATGACATAGAGAGAACGGAATTTACAATTAAAAGGCTGTTCAACGTGTGTTGCTAACTTGCTTCGGTATGCTAGCTTAATCTGTTATCTGTAAACGTTCCCTAAATCTACTAATTTAGGGATAATCCACTGACATCCTTTAATACACATGTTCATTTGAATCAGATGTACTGATAATATCCGCAATATACATCTTTAAACTTCTTCTTACCTTTAAAAGTCCGTCACGAACGGTCTATTATGCAGCAACTCCACAGCTCTGCCAGCCTTGGCGCTAACTTCCGGGGAACGATTGAGAGGCTCCACGATCCGCCATTGCTGTAAAAAAGTGGTCCATTGGAGTGAACGGAGATGTCGTAACTCTTCTATTAAATGGCTCTGAATCGACCTATTTGGTCGTTTTTTGTAGGAGGACAGGCTGGAAAAAAGATAGGAACAGACAGTAAGGAGGAAACACCCGGTGCTGTATGATCATATTCAATTATTTACGACTCCTTTTTTTAGGCACTTCGGTCCCTTTGTTTAAAGCTTTCCTCAGTGTAGTGATGTGTTTCTTGAGGCGATACCGTTTTTTTTCATCAAGTAAGTCTAGCCCAACAACCCTCTGAATTGTCTTGGCTGACTTAACAAACTTTTCAACATCTGGGAAATAATTTTTTACATTTACTGATTTCCCGAAAGTTTCATCCAGAAACTCCTGGATCTGTTCAAAGGAGTAGAGATCCCCACTCTGAGAAACACTGTCAGACACGGAGACACTATCCGATTCAGAATCACACTCCATATCTGCTCCATCATAACCAGCTGATTTGCCCCCCTGCTCTGCCTCATTTTCCAGTTTTTGTGACAGCTGAGCTTGTTTCCCAGAGACCACCTGAAGCTCCTGCTCTGAGCACTCCATCACACCCTCTTTACATCCAGCCCTTACCTGAGCTTCAGCCTCCACAAATGTTTTTATATTAAACCCTGCAAACAACGGCTTAACACCCACAGAAACTGCGGCTTTACCCGCCATCATGGGACCAAACACAAACCCGCCTGGCACCACTGCTTCGGGCAACACAGGCACGGCTACACTGGGCACAGCGGGAGCGGGCACGGGTGTAGCAGGAGCGGGCACCGCGGCCCCCGGCACTGCAGCCGCACACACGACTGCCCCAAGCACGGGCACGGCGGCCCCGGCGGCTGTAGACACGAGTACGTCAGCCCCGGAAACAGGGGCCGTAGCTCCGGTAGCTCCGGTAGCTCCAGTAGCTCCAGTAGCTCCGCTCACAGGCCTAGCAACTCCGCTGGTTCCCTCTCCACTCTCATTCCCAATGTTTCCTTCCAATAGAGGTGCTGCTATCAGTCTCTGCGGACAAGCGATCTTCTTGTGCCCCACATCACCACAACCAAAACACTTGACACTGCCAGCACTCGCATACACCATGTAGAAACCTTCCTCATATTTAATACGGAAAGACACATCCAGTGTTTACGATGTGCTGTCCAAAAACATAAACACCTGTCTCCGCAGAGACTGCACGTGCTTCAGCTTGGTGTCCTTACAGCCCAGACTCACCGTGCGGAAGCCACTCGCCATTCTCCCGTAGCGTTTAAGCTCTTTCTCCAGCGTTTCATTAGGAATAAATGGAGGGACTCCCGATATGGTAATCCGGGTAGAAGGCACTGCCAGTGGGGACACTTGTATGAACTCATCATTTATGTTTAAGCCACTTTCAATTAACTGGCTTACCAACTCCTGCTTCTTTACAAAAACTACCACAGCTTTATTCATGCGGGATGCGTAGGAGATGTTTCCGTGTCCCACCTGCTCCCCCACCGCCAGCAGCACACTCTCCACCGTACTGTTCTCCTGAGGGATCACCCTCACCCCGTGTCGCAGGGACGGCATCTCACAGGAAGCCATCCCTGCAGAGAAACACGCTTCTCTCACGTAGGGTGACCAGATGTCCCGCTTTGCGCGGGACTGCACAGCATTTTCCCGACTTTTGGTGCGTCCCGCAAATTGAGACGATGTCCCGCATATTTCATTTTGATTGGCTAAAACGCTTTTCTTTAAAATCAGATTCATCCAATGGCTGTTGAGAAAGCAGGGGAGGCTATCATCAGGGGGCTGTGTTAGCTGTCAATCAAACTGTAACACACGGCGGGTGCTTGTCAAGTGTTAACCAATGAGAGTAACTCACTCACACACCCCCCCCCCCCCCCACCCCGCCAAACAACAACAACGAACGCAGGCGACGCAGCAGGTTATGGAAAATGGAGGTAACTGAAACTACAGCTAAGAAGAAAAGAAGATGCACATACAACAAAGACTGGGAAGACACTTACGGCCCGTCTACACTACAGCGTCGAAAGCTCCAAGCAGCTCCAAGCTGCCCATTCATTTTCAATGGGGTGACGTCACGTAGCCGCGCTTTTTCGCCGAACTGAATTGTGGGTAGCCGAGCGAGGCGTCTCAGGCGACCCAGGCGACCAGAAGTTGAACATTGTTCAACTTCTGGTCGCCTGGACGCCGGAGTAGCCAGCGCCAGCCAATCAAATCCCGTTTCCCAAAATCTGACAGCTGAAGCCGTAGCCAATCAAACCGCGTCTAAGCTGGGAGAGATATCCCGCCGTTCATTTCTATATTTCAAAAAAAGTCGGAGGAGAAACTAACTATCGCCGTAGCGAATCACCCGGTTTTGTATGACCAGACCCTCTTCACCTCCCGGGATACAAACCGGAGGAACCAGGCATGGAGGGAGGTGGCAGAGGCAGTGGGGGAAACTGGTAGGTTTTCGCCTGTTTGGGGAGTTTATATATATATTGCTCGCATAAAATCCCCGGGTTTTTTGCTTTGTATGTCGGGGGCGGGAGATTCATGTGATTGGTTGTTGGCCGTGTTGCTTGAATAAAATCCCCAAGCTCCAGACACGCCCAGCTCCAAGCTATTTTTGGAGCTGTAGTGTGGACGCTCCGTTACCCGTGGGTGCAGCCAGTGCAGGGCGACTCTCAGAGAGTTTTTTGCAATCTTTGCAAGAGTAATTTTTAAATTTCACATGGCAGTGAATACGACGTCAAAAGACACAGAGAATGCGATTCTCACAAGAAACGTGTCGCTCAAAAAGAGACATCCCACTCTATGGAGACATTCCTACTCAAACCAAAACATGATGGCCACTCAGACAAGGTAACAGCAGCAGAAATAACCAGTGTTTACCACGCAGTGCAACACTCCCATTCATACCGGTCAAATGACTGGTAACAAGCTAGCGCCGACCATTTTTCCAGACTCTGAGATAGTAAAGAAAATGTCATGTGGTCGTACAAAAGCAGCGTCCATAATAACAGATGTGCTTGCCCCTGCCTCTGTGGAGAGGGTGACAAAATAGCCCACACACTGTGTGTGGGGGCCCACCTTCTGTTGCTGTGATGGACAAAACTGAAAGCTATTTTATTTTATGTATTATTATGTTTCTGTTCCCTCCTGGCCAGTGTTGGTTTTATTTTATCTATTAATTTATGTTGTGCCTACTTGTACAGGTAATACACTAGTTGAATTAAGAAGATGCATTTCTAAACACTTGAAGTGAATAATGCCTGCTGCCTTAGTTTACTTTTCTTTATTAAAAAACTGCATTTTGACTTCACTTTCTGCTCTGTTGTTATATATTTGTTACGTTTTTTTTCTTCCGGGGGTTGGGGGGTGCTGTTGAGAGGGTGTCCCACATTGTCCCACACAACCATACTCCTTGTCCCACATTTGGTTTGTTGGGATCTGGTCACCCTACTCTCACGGAAGAAAAAACTAACTACACTCACAACAAACAAGACCAATAAACAATCATACAATGAACAAAGTAGAAGAAGAAAAAAGTGAAAACTTTTTCGAAAAGTTACCATCAAACCTCACCACGCTCTCAGCTCACCACCACCGAACTCCTCACACACTGAGAGAGAGAGAGAGAGAGAGAGAGGCGACGAAATGCTTTATTGAGGATGATGAGAAGGCTGTCAAGTGGTTCAAACCAAAGTGGCCTTCTGAGAGTTAAGAGAGAGCTGGAGAGAGACGAATGGGCTCAGACTGGAAGGAGCAGAAAGACAGAGACAAGTAAGGCTCAGTGGAACAAGTAAGGAGCACACGAAGAGTGAAACGGAGCAGAGGTAATTAAAGAAAGACTGATAATGAAAAGAGAAGTGAAAGTATCAGGAGAGGAGAACAACAGAGAGAAGGGGAACATCTCAAAGTTGAATAAAATGAACGCCTAACGAATAATACTGCAAGGGGAAAGAACAAGCTGCAAGGCGCCTGACAACGAACATCATATTTCCTCTTTGAAGGACAGAGGAGCTTCACCAGGTCTCGCATCTCACGTCTTTATATTCTATTATTATTTTCTTATTAAGGTATTATATGGCTTTGTTATTATTTGAATAATTGTCTTCATGTTCAAAAAGCACATTATTTTTCCTTGTAAACATGTTATTTGCCAACAAAACATGTCTCTACAAACACCATTGAGCGAAAAGGAGAATAAGAATAACATCTTATATGACCCGCCCCTTTCTAAAATAAAATAATAAATGAACACAAATAGATGGTCTGCCCTTCATAATAAAAAATGTTCACAGCCAAACATAACCGTGCACCCTCATCGAGTCAGAAGAAGGTGGAAAGCGGCGCATAATAATAATAACAATAATAACAATCAGTATGTTATGCTGCTGCTACTAATTTCTACCTGAATGTGTACCTCTGTAATTGTAATAATCTTAATTTGAAATACTACGCGCATGCCTTTCTATATAATAGTGTTATCTCTGATTCTGAATTGTACAAAGCTTTGGCAATACTGTGTGTCATTGTGGCCTTGCCAATAAAGCTATTTGATTTGAATTGAATTGAGAAGGAGGTGAAAGAAAGAGGAGGAGGAGGAGAGAGGGAATGGAGTCAGAGTGATTGTGAGACGGCGAGGCAGTAGCTCTGGGCAGGGTGAGAGGAAGTGATGCGTACGCTAACAAGAAGGAGCAGATCTCGGCAGCAAGCGCCAATCAAACACCAGTCCTCCCAGGACCGCCAGCGCAAACACACAATCATAGTCGTGCACGTCACACACACACACACACACACACACACACACACACACACACACACACACACACACACACACACACACACACACACACACACACACACACACACACACACACACACACACACACACACACACACACACACACACACACACACACACACACACACACACACACACACACACACACACACACACAGGCCCTCGGTGGCGTGTCCAGCCGATATCTGACTCGCTCCTCGCACACCACTCAGTCCTTTTCTCTTCACACGTGCGATACTAAATGCAGCCATTATGTGAGATCACACCGTTAAGAGCTTCAAGTAGAGCAAACACAGAGCCCTATTCTCACGGGACCGTCCCAGAAGACTTCACCCCTTTCCCACTTCTGTGCTTCGTGCAACACGCACTCACAGGATCTTCAGTAACCCTCTGTGGCATCAACTTCCTGAATGAAAAGAGCAATGGCTGCTAAGGAAAAAAAAGTCCCTCGTTGTTCAAAGGAAACTTCATTTAATTGCTGCTTGGGGCATGCCCGACGCCCATTTGACATCCCTGCCCTCCCCCAATAAACACGTTTTTTTATTATTTATCAAAATTAAAAAATATACATATTTAATTACATATCCTCTTTTCTAAGGTTACATTGTTCTGTTGTTTTACACAATACAATTAAGTACAAACACATATTATTGATAGTTTGCATTGCATTTGATGTTACAGTTATCCAAACGGAAAGTAATCAGGTTAGATTGCAATTACATACACTTCCACTTCCTTGTTTCCATTCAGTCTCTAAAACCTTCCCCTGATTGGTCGGCAGAGGTGGGAAGTAGTGGAGTACAAATACTTTGTTACTGTACTTAAGTACATTTCTCTGGTATCAGTACTTTACTCCACTACCTTTTTTATATTCAAGACAATAGGCGCGTTCACACCGCAGTACTTTTCCCACTTTAGTTCCGATATAGTTCCGAAATGTCGCGTTCACACCAAAAAGAGCCGGAACTAAAATTAGTTCATGAGGACCTTTTTACCCCCTCGAAAGTCCCTGCTAGAGAGCAGGGGCTTTCGTGGGAGAAAAAGGTTCCTATGTCTGATTGGCTGGGCGGATTGCAAACCACGCCCCGTCATTGTATTATCCTTACATTAGCATTATTAGCATTAGCATTATCCCAGCGCAGAAACGCAGAGAGACTAACTTATGGCTACACAAAATAAAACATGGGAGCGGTGGAGATGAGGAGGTGTCGGCGTTCTGGCGATTTACTCGGAAGGCTTCAGTAGAAGCTGCTGGGAGTCCCAGCAGCTTCTACTGAAGCCTTCCCCAACTCCGGGGACTTCCGGCCGGGGACTTTGGGCGGCAGTATACGCCAGTAAACCCAAAGCAGAAGAAGAAGAAGTGACGTCAGCGGCTTCATTTGCCTAATCCTTCATCCTCAGGGACTTATTCTGGTGTGAACGCGATCTGTACTTAGTTCATGAGAACTAAAGAGTTCTCATAAACTAAGTTCTGATGAAGCTTTGTGGGAAAAGTACTGCGGTGTGAATGCGCCTAATGTCTCTGGGTCGTGCATTTGGGTTCATCAGTTTGTGTCGAGGTCCTGACACTGGTCTTCTCTAAAGAAGAGGGACCAATGGAAACGTTGTCATGTTGCCGTTGTTCAGCATGGAAACATTCATTATCTAACAATGACATTATTGTTCTATTGATATAAAGGGAGGTCAGGTACTCTTTAAAACAGCTGCTAGCTATGGGTACTTTCTACTGAAGTACACTTCAAAGCCTCTTTACTTTGACTTGAGTAAAGAAGTTTAGTCAGTACTTCTACTTTCACCAGAGTATTTTTAAACATGAGTACTGTATCTGTACTTCTACTTGAGTAAAGGATGTGTGTACTTTTGCCACCTCTGTTGGTCCGATGGAAAGCTGTATTTAAAAAGGTCCGGCAAAGAGGGATTACCCTTCAGGTTGTTGTCCCTTTGTTGTCACTGTAACGTCTCGAGAGAAACTTTCCTGGCATTGTTTCCGGCACCAGCTTCCAAGATCTTTTTTCTGCCTGCGCCACATCCCTCAGCTTACCCTAAACAAAGCGGCACGGTGCCGTCGAAGCTGCTAAAGTGACGGATTGAAGCTTTAAAGCCTCTGTAATGATCCCTAGTGGCATGCATGGATGGATGGTGTGTCTGTGTGGAGGAGGAGGAAAGGGACGCATGTGTGCAGATACAACTATATATTTACGTATGTTGCACATGTGTGCTCGTCTCTCGGAAAGCACTTGGAGGACACAGAGCAGCGACCTGTAAAGAGCTCCTGTCTGATGTCCACTTCCTGTGCATTACAGTATGTAAGGACACACCGGGACCCTGGGTTTCATCGTGCGACTCAAACTGTGATGACAGACAATAGGATATCAGACACGTACCTTGGGCAACAGTGGAATTTGTTTTAAAGCTTTTGTTAGGCGACTAAATTTGGAAATCCTAAACATAGCCGAACAAGATTACAGCACGTCAGCTCTTTGGGAAGGCTCCTCTGTGGGGAGAGAAGACTTCAAAGACGCTGCGAAAGTCTATTAAAAAACCTGTTCTTAGTTTGGATTTAGAGGTGTAATTCAAGATAGCGCTCTGCTTTTTAATTGCTATCACATCAAGTCTTTTTTAAATGAAGTCATAACCCTGGGATGGATTTAGATTGTAGATCTTTTTATCAATGAGGCCCCTTTGTGTGCAACCCAGAGTGACATGCAGCCAAGACAATAGACAGACTGCCTGTGGAGATGGTCAATCATTCATGAAGACACTTTTCCACATGAAGGGGTTTGAGGACATACACAGAGTTGCACAGGAAACACTTTTATTTAATGAGTTTGTGTAGAATAATTATAGCAGATTAATTGTTAAGAAGCAGTATGAAGACTAGAGAAAAGCTCATAACTCACATGACTTCCTACTCATGACTTAAACCGTATGCAGTGCAAGTGCCTGCTGGAGATATGTAGTCCGCCTGCTTTAAAGGGCATGTCAGGTTGAATATTCCATATTTCTACTTACACAACCTGCCATTTGAAGCCTGTATGGCACCGGGAAGGTCACATAAGAGCATTTCATACGATAAGCAAGCAGAAAGCCAACCTTCATATACAACGCCAATGTTGTGATAGACTTTTAAAACCATCTCCAAATTAAAAAGTCAAAGCTAGAAAGGAAAATAAAAGATTACAGTCACGTTGCACTACAACAACTCAACATCTTGCGTAGTATATTTGTCTAATTTCTAGTCTGAATATGTTTTTACACCTGATATAGGAACTAATAACTTAAGGCACACGTGTCAAACTCATGGCCCGGGGGCCAGATCAGGCCCGTGGTGGATTTAATTTCGGCCCGCAGGATAATTTCTAATTGCTATTAGATCTGGCTCGCTGGTATATTGCACGCACACCTTCACTCCATCCTGAGGGTCTCCTCCGCTCAGAGCCTGACCCCAAACATTGATGACCTTGCTCCCGAGAGGAGATGCCAAGTATCTGAGCTAGCATCACAGAGCAGCACACTGAGTTCAATGGATGTTTCCTTCTGCACTTTCTCTCTCACGGCAGTAGGGCATGTTTGGTTTGTTCTTTGAGGGGAATAGTTTTGTTGAAGCTGTTGTCGGCCTGTGGAGAAATGTACTCATAAAAAATGACTCAGAAAAGCTGCAGATAGAGCCATGA
This sequence comes from Pseudochaenichthys georgianus, assembly GCF_902827115.2. Taxonomy (NCBI): domain Eukaryota; kingdom Metazoa; phylum Chordata; class Actinopteri; order Perciformes; family Channichthyidae; genus Pseudochaenichthys; species Pseudochaenichthys georgianus. The sequence continues at coordinate 40,181,318 of NC_047515.1, forward strand.
GAAATGAATGCAACTGATTATTTAATGTTTAATGTTGTTTTTATAGGCAATAATTTAAGCTTCGTTAGTTCCAGGTTTAATATGTGCAATAAGTTCATTCCAATACGTTCTGCAATAAACATTGAACCAGTCCGGCCCTCGACTAGTACCCAATTTCTTATTTTGGCCCACTGTGTGTTTGAGTCTGACCCCCCTGACTTAAGGAGTAACGATGCAGTGACATATGGGCTCTTGTCTCCAGACAGAAGTATCTTGTTTCGTCAAAGACTCTTGAAAACACCTTATTTTGAGACATTTTTATTGGAAAATCACCAACTAACATCAGAAAGCAGGAAACTATTGAGCACTTCCTGGTCCTGGTCGTTCAAAATAAGTTCTCCCAGCTAATAACAAGATCTGCTTCGTCTGAATATCCCGTCTTATTTCAAGAAATCTCACCAAAGCAAATGTTCACTTGTTCTATCGGCAGATTTTTCTATTTATTACAAGCGAGAGCACCTTGTTTTCCTTATTCTATTCCTTGTTTTTGGAGCTGCTTTTTGTCCAGTGTGCTCCCATGTGCAGAAGGTGCAGTAACCTGTGGATGTTTAAAAAAGCGTCACATGTCCTGTCACGTTGCTCCATTTACATTTTACTGTCTCGATGAACAGGTTGTGTATTAAAATCCAAACTTTACGACGTGTGTGGAAGCGGAGTTTCTCGTCATTTCGACACAAATGATTGGAATCTGACGCTGCCAGCAGTAAACATCCTTTAGTTTATTCTTTCACCTCAAGGACATTCTTTGCTATAATATCCTGAACATAATACAATGTTAGTACCTGGCTTTACATGTTGTCCTGTTCATGATAAGATCGAAACATTTTCACGTTAGCATTTTAGATGCTCGGGTATTGTTCTGCGACTCACAGGATAGGCCATCTTTATTTACACTGACTCAAAGAAGCACTGTTGTAACTTACGCTACATCTGCAACATGTAATACATTATTATTAAAAATATAGAAGAAAAGTCGTAAATATATATTGAGATTTTTCTTTGTGACTGAAAATCTTAGAGAAATATATTTAGACTTGAATCATAAGTAGACGCTAATGTAGCTCGAGAGACAATCAGTGTATTCATAGTGCATGTTGGGACACATCCGTACATGTGGGACGATGCGGTTACTGTGTATACACAGTATGGTCATAGATTAAATGAATGCTACAGGGTGTAGGACAGGGCCAACATGTGTTATGAACATATAGGTTCACCTACTGAATTAAAAACAGAACAAAGGAAGCAAAGAAAGTGAAAACCATGAAGCAGATTCAGACAATGGGCGTATTCACAGCTAGGGCTGCACGCTTTGGGGAAATAATCTAATTGCGATTTTTCTGACAGATATTGCGATTCGATTTGCGATTTTGTTTTTAAGCGACCCAACGGAAGTTTATTGTAAAGTGCGGCCATATCTCCGGCTAGGAAGGTCGTATCAACGTGCTCCCGTCTCTAGCACCCCGAGCTACGAGTGAAAGACCTAAACTTACATGAAGCGTCCGTTGGGTTGCTTTAAAGTCAAGCTTCAGTTGAAGACTCGCCCTGTAACAGAAACACGTGATGGAGCTTTACTAACCTGACTCAGACGGTTCACCAATCCATCTGAAGCTCCATTGGAAGCCATTTGGAAAGGGCAGGCACTTTCAAGAATACTTGGCAGGTGATTGGATCAATCTGTCTATCACCTGCTATCATGGGCCACTTCTGATTGGTTAACAATGGCTGGTACATGTGGAGCACAGCACTTCTGATTGGTTAACAATGGCTGGTACATGTGGAGCACAGCACTTCTGATTGGTTAACAATGGCTGGTACATGTGGAGCACAGCACTTCTGATTGGTTAATAATGGCTGGTACATGTGGAGCACAGCACTTCTGATTGGTGTGTTTTTTTTTAATTTGATAATCGCATCATTTAAAATCGCGATTTAGATTTAAAATCGATGAATCGTTCAGCCCTAATTCACACTTAAAGTATTAACCTACAGAACAGTACAGCTTACAGAAGAAATAACATCTGATCCTTTTACAACACACACTATATGATCTTTTTCGTTTCATGTAATCCAGTTACATATCATTTGTTACTCTGAGGCAAAGCAAAGCTTCAGAATCGTGTGTTTACAGTTTCTTGCTGTTTAAGCGTCACCCTCTGTGTCCTCGTATAAAACGAACATTAGGAGATGACTATGCATGATGTATGTACAGTAATACATAATAAACACTATTAAAGTATAATGTGCGTGTAGATTGCGTACCGACAGATTGTGCCTGAGTAATCTACGTGCTTCAACTTTACCTCAGAGTTCAGTTCAACACAAATCTGATCATTGCGAGGCGCGGCGAGGCGAGGCGCGGCGAGGCAAAGCGAGGCGAGGCGAGGCAAAGCGAGGCAAGGCGAGGCAAAGTGAGGCGAGGTAAGGCAAGGCAAAGCGAGGCGAGGCGAGGCGAGGCGAGGCGAGGCAAGGCAAGTTTATTTATATAGCACCTTTCAGCACCAGGCAATTCAAGGTGCTTTACAAAAGCCTCTACTTCCTCCTGACATTCAGATACTTCCTGTTGCCGACTCATCCGTCCATCTGTCTGCCTCTTAGAAGTATTATTGATGGTACTTTGGCTTATTGCAACATCCACATTCCGATGTCTTACTGCAGAGAGACTGACCTACAGAGAGGAATTGACAGATCGTGTCCACACACGCGTGTCCATCACTCAAGCCACTTTGGCAGAGGAAAAATAACAGAGTATATTTTAACAAAGCCATAAAAAGTAAATTACCAAAGTTTTTCTCTGATAAATGTATGCCTTGAGCTTATACACATTATACATGAAGTTGCAAATATATCAGCAGAGATATACATTGAATTAAAGAGGCCCTCTTACACTTTTTGGGGTTTTCCCTTTCCTGTATGTGTGTTGTATGTTTTTATCACTAAAACGCCTCCATTGCACTCCTTTGTTTACTTCTGTAACATAATGACATCACGTAACACTCTCGCTTCTATTGGCTAGCACTCCAACACATTGTACGTGATAGACTAAGGGGCAGGACATTTATAAGCAGTTGACCAATCACAACAGAGCCGGCCAGCTAACCAATCAGAGCAGACTGGGCTCTGGTTTCAGACGGAGGGTGAAAAGAGGTGCTGCAGCACAGGCAGTATGAGAACAATAAAGGCCTTTTTGAACATTAAAGACTGGAGACATGGAGAGACACTACATACTGATATGAACCTGGATATGTCCTCTTGAAAACCTGTGTTGACTGTGGACAATAATTCAAAATGTTTTTTTTTGTTTCTCTATCACGACGAATAAAACATTGGAAAATCCCAGACTAACAGAAAGAGACCAGATTGTGTATTTATAGAAGAACAATACGAGACAATTGGTTCATCTATCACTTCCTGTTTGAGGCCCAATGTTAGATGTAGCACGAGTGAATGATTGACTTTCTCCATGCAGTGCTCTTTAACATATGCTGTCCTTCCAGCCTCTTCTACATCACAGAGACGCTCTGCAGGACAATACAGCACCACTGTCACTCACAAGTACACCTCCAGCAGGGGGGGGTGTGTGTGTGTGTGTGTGTGTGTGTGTGTGTGTGTGTGTGTGTGTGTGTGTGTGTGTGTGTGTGTGTGTGTTTAAAGGAATGAAGACGCCGTGTTTTAGGCATGGGTGCGGGCACGAACATGTGCCGTCATCTGTCTTTCCGTGTGCTACTATGACCGCATGATTATAATATATTTTTATCATGTATATTTTACCCGTTACATTTCATATTTTCCCCCTCATCGTGTATCATTACGTAAGAGCAGTGGTGTTCTCCGGATTCAGCCGGGTTCACTCTGCAGTCAGTGTGTAGCTCTCGTTTGACACCAGAAGATATACAAACACACGGCGGAGAGTAAATCATGTGAGGGGTGAGCGGGCGGCACAAACTCTCCCAGCTTCCTTTATCTGTGTGGAAAAGTAGAGTGGAGACGCTTAGGGGAAAACAATATTCAGCTCGATACTAATGTGAACTAAAAATGGATTAAAATGATATTTGATACACAATCGTTCTTGGTATTGATGTGCATGCATGTAGTGGATAAAAGGCGATGGTTGAAATGTTATCGCTGCATAATTAAACTTAGTTCCTCTGTTTCCTCTCTTTCAAGGGGTGGGCCCTGTTCCGCTAAATGTTAGGTGTATATCAGCATGTAGTGTCTCTCCTGTGACATGTCTTCATGCTTTAATGTTCAAAAAGCTCTTTATTTTTATCATAATGCCACATGCAATGTGTTGGAGCGCTAGCCAATAGAAGTCGGAGAGTTACATAGTGATGTCATTCTTTTCCAGAAGTAAACATGTGACATGTTAAATAATATATAATATCACAAATAATCATCATCCAGGATTATGTGACTACCTGAAAGGGGCATTACGCCTAACAAGTACTTTAATTAATGCCAATACTTTTTTACTTTTTGGGAATGCCGGACTTTTATTCTTAATTAAAGAGATTTTACTATTTATTTAAGTATAAAATCTGAGTATGTCTTCCATGTATGCCTGTGTTAGCCCTAACATGACCAACATGAGGTCATAAGCTTAAAAGCACAAACAATTGTGGAAGAATTTAAATAATAAGGTATCATTTTAAGACAAAAGGGCAGCTGGAGGTGACCGAAGAGAAGAACGATGAAAAGATGAAGCATACAATTCTCCCATTCCCAAGTTGCATGACACAAAGAAATGTCTGATCACGTATGAAGCGCGGTCCTCGTTAATTAGCTTCAGACCTCTGTGCTCCGACACGATGAAGCAGGCTTTGATGCCACGCGTGGATGGAGCAAGGCAAGCGAAGGAGCGGGATGAGAAGACAGGAAAGTGATTTTGAATGTACAAGTAGAGGCCAATGTCTGTGTTGCTCAGAATAAAACCCCCTGAATGTCAGATGAATCCCTCTACAGTGATACGAGTGTGATGAAGAGGAGGGAGGAGAAGAGAGGATGGATGGGTGCACGGTTGGGTGAAGGGTGAACGAGGACATTAAAGTGGCACTATGGGTATGTCAGAGGGAATAAATGAGCAGATGAAGAGGAGGAGAGGACGATGATGAACCTGGGAGGGAGGGCTGTGAAGGACAAAGACCGGCGGGTAGATGACGGTTTCAGTAAATTGGAGAAGACGAAGAGCGGCGGAGTGCCCTATAGATGAGGATTGACTTTGTTTACGCTGCAATCTGTTTTCATGCGGCCAACCATATCCTAGAACCATCATTAGGAGAGACGTCGAGATGCCGAGTTGTTTTTATGTCACGGTGTGAGAGAGCTAGAAAACGTTAATTTGATGTTTTGTTTGGAGTTCAGCCAGCAGTCACGTGAAGAATCACCGGATCACACAATCACACCTTGAAGAGGAAAACAAATAAAATGCCCTCCTCTTGGCCAACACTGTTATATTCTTCCTTTATACGTCTATCGGTATCAAAGGGGCCATATTCTGATCATTTGCAGGTTCATATCAGTATGTAGTGTCTCCACACGTCTCCAAGCTCTAAAAGCTCTTTATTCTTCTCATACTGCCTGTGCTGCAGCACCTCTTTTCACCCTCTGTCTGAAACCAGAGCCCAGTCTGCTCTGATTGGCTAGCTGGCCGGCTCTGTTGTGATCGGTCAACCCCTAAGAGATGTCCTGCCCCTTATGGTACGTCCACACGGCAGCGTCGCGTGCTTCAAAGGAGACGCTTCCCATTCACTTTGAATGGCGTGACGTCACACTTTGCCGACCTGCATTGTGGTTCCGTCGCGTCGCTTAGCCTCCGTCTCTTAGCCTCCGTCTCTTTGCCTCCGTCGCTTAGCCTCCGTCGCTTAGCCTCCGTCTCTTTGCCTCCGTCTCTTTGCCTCCGTCGCTTAGCCTCCGTCGCTTAGCCTCCGTCGCTTAGCCTCCGTCTCTTAGCCTCCGTCTCTTAGCCTCCGTCGCTTAGCCTCCGTCTCTTTGCCTCCGTCGCTTAGCCTCCGTCGCTTAGCCTCCGTCTCTTTGCCTCCGCCGCTTAGCCTCCGTCTCTTTGCCTCCGTCGCTTAGCCTCCGTCGCTTATCCTCCCTCGCTTAGCCTCCGTCTCTTAGCCTCCGTCTCTTAGCCTCCGTCGCTTAGCCTCCGTCGCTTATCCTCCCTCGCTTAGCCTCCGTCTCTTTGCCTCCGTCTCTTTGCCTCCGTCGCTTAGCCTCCGTCGCTTAGCCTCCGTCTCTTTGCCTCCGCCGCTTAGCCTCCGTCTCTTTGCCTCCGTCGCTTAGCCTCCGTCGCTTTGCCTCCGTCTCTTAGCCTCCGTCTCTTTGCCTCCGTCGCTTTGCCTCCGTCGCTTAGCCTCCGTCGCTTAGCCTCCGTCTCTTTGCCTCCGTCGCTTAGCCTCCGTCTTTTTGCCTCCGCCGCTTTGCCTCCGTCGCTTTGCCTCCGCCGCTTTGCCTCCGTCTTTTTGCCTCCGCCGCTTTGCCTCCGTCGCTTTGCCTCCGTCGCTTTGCCTCCGTCGCTTTGCCTCCGTCGCTTAGCCTCCGTCGCTTAGCCTCCGTCTCTTTGCCTCCGTCGCTTTGCCTCCGTCGCTTTGCCTCCGTCGCTTTGCCTCCGTCGCTTTGCCTCCGTCGCTTAGCCTCCGTCGCTTAGCCTCCGTCGCTTAGCCTCCGTCTCTTAGCCTCCGTCTCTTTGCCTCCGTCGCTTAGCCTCCGTCTCTTAGCCTCCGTCGCTTAGCCTCCGTCGCTTAGCCTCCGCCGCTTAGCCTCCGTCGCTTAGCCTCCGTCGCTTAGCCTCCGTCGCTTAGCCTCCGTCGCTTAGCCTCCGCCGCTTAGCCTCCGTCGCTTTGCCTCCGTCGCTTTGCCTCCGTCGCTTAGCCTCCGTCGCTTAGCCTCCGTCTCTTAGCCTCCGTCGCTTAGCCTCCGTCGCTTAGCCTCCGCCGCTTAGCCTCCGTCTCTTTGCCTCCGCCGCTTTGCCTCCGTCGCTTTGCCTCCGTCGCTTTGCCTCCGTCGCTTAGCCTCCGTCTCTTTGCCTCCGTCGCTTAGCCTCCGTCTTTTTGCCTCCGCCGCTTTGCCTCCGTCGCTTATCCTCCCTCGCTTAGCCTCCGTCGCTTTGCCTCCGTCGCTTTGCCTCCGTCGCTTATCCTCCCTCGCTTAGCCTCCGTCGCTTTGCCTCCGTCGCTTTGCCTCCGTCGCTTTGCCTCCGTCGCTTTGCCTCCGTCGCTTTGCCTCCGTCGCTCGCTTCGAAAGTTGAGAAAAGTTCAACTTTTCAAGCGTTGACGGAAGCGCCAGCCAAACAAATCATATGCCAGTAAAAGCGCTAGCCAATCAAACGACGCGCTTGTGTGTCCGGGAAAGGAAGACACGCCCACCGGCAATCTTCAACGCGACGCTGCCGTGTGGACGTACCGTTAGCCTATCACGTAGAATGTGTCGCAGCGCTTGCCAATAGAAGCACGAGTGTTACATCGTGATGTCATCATGTTATGAAGTAAACAAGAGCTACTCCCTCTGTAAGAACTTTGGGATTTTAGGCTTCACAGACCATTTACATGCACAAAAACCGATATAACACTACAGGAAATGGAACATCCCATGAATGGGGCACAATGGGTCTCTTTCAGCCAACAAACAAACACAGGTTACTTTTGCTTCATAACACACTGAAATATTTATCATATACAACGAATGGTCAAAACATTCTTAACTCAAAATATTAAAACTACTGGAAGTATATAATCAGTTTTTTAAGGCACCCCAGATTCAAAGTCAGTACAAAGAACACTTTTAATTAATATACATCATATTTTCTCGTTTATTATGTATACCCTGTAACCAAATCATTTCTAAAATGCAAAAACACGAAGAAATAAATACATTAAAAATGGTAAATTGCCTATAGAGTTTTTTAGTGGCCGAAAAGCTTCTGGATTTTAGGTCAGTCTCCGTTTTGCTCGGAGTAAAACAGATTCAGGAGTTGCACCAGACCTATTTTAAGCCTGATCTGTTAGACTCTTCACCCCCGGGGTAAAACCCACAGCTGTGCTTCCTTATACAGTCAACTGAGCTTCTCAAATCACATCCACGTGCAGAAGTTAGCAAATCACTTTATATAGGAGTGTATTTTAGATGATAGAGATAATACTGCATTCATGCAACATGAGTAATTGCTAGCATTGTCTTCGCACAAATGGCGCTGTTTTAGTGATTGTATAATAGAAAGCTTTATTGTTTAAGAATTAATCCTCTTTAACATTGTTGAAGTCACAGTAGAAAAGATGAGAACCAGGGAACCATCCTTTTTTAGTGGTGGAGACCAAAGCAGAGCTAAAAGGAGAGTTCATTGTCAGGACCTCGACACAAACTGATGAACCCTGTGAGGGCTACGAGCCTCACAAACGAACACACATCGCAAAGGTTATGATTTTGTTTACATTACACAGACACATTGATTAAAATATTATTTGTGTTGTGTGTGTAATCCTATTGTCAGTGTCTTACAGCTCACCTTGCTCCTGGCAAAAGGCTGAGCTGATGGAAAACACCTGCCTTTATAGACGTGTCAGCTAATTGGACTACACCATTCCTCTCAAACCCTGAGGGGTGTTTGAAGAGGCCACTCCATTTAAGCCACCCCTTTTTAGAGCCTCTTCCCCCTGCATGCAATAATGGACTGACCAGTAGTGCTATACATTCCTGCAGTGTGGAGATGAGGGGGGGGTATGTGAGGGGGGGTATGTGAGTTGGGGTATGTGAGTTGCTCTTGGACAGAAGAGCACACAGGATGTCACCCATTTGTGTGACGTTCTACTTATGCGTGTACATGCTAGATTGGGTCTGTTGATATCTACACCTTTTTGTTTAAACCTAATTGATTTTATTACCCATCTTAAAACTGTACATATATTGGGTCAATAAAATCCGTATTTTTGCACCTCAACCTGCACTCCTGGTTTTTCTGTACCCTGGTCCTTCACAAACCCAAATGCACGACCCAACAGAGTAGGTGGTGGAAATAACAAAAGGCGCTCACAAGGAGGAAAAAACTAGCGTAACAAAAAGAGGACTTAATAACAACTTAAGCCTACAACAAATAAACAAACATAACAAAACCTGACATGAGTGAAAAGCGATTCTTTCTGAGCTGAGGCTTGGCACGACCATTCGAGGAAACAAACAAGACGAAGGGGAGAGACAGGACTATTTAAACATGAGGTGAGTGGGAACAGGTGGAAACAATCAGGGGCGGGGCCAGTGTTGCCAACTCCATCGTAAGGAAAGTAGCTATTGGCTGTCGTCTGAAGTCCCTAAATGACGTTCCACCCCCTTCAAGGATCAACAACTTGAAACCTCCAGAGTAAATCCAGACGACAGTAGATCAGAAATGCCTCTATTATAAAAAGTAGGTATAGTTTTAAGTAGAAATGTCCCTTACAATAAAGGCAGTATAGTATGCCCGTGTGTCATCTCCAATAAATGTCTTCAACCATCCTTTAAACTCCGGGTTTGATTCCCACTCCTTTCTGTACTTTTGTGAATACAGTTTAGACTGTGACATGATGACTTACGTGGATGTTTAGCTTGTCACAGAGAGGCACACACACAGTGGACGAGGTGATTAAGTGACTGAAGCTGTCTCCTCTCTGCTCGCTGAGCTGCTGCGGGAGGCAACTGAGTCTGCGCGCCTGTGAGTACTACGGGAGGGCTGAGGGGCTCACGGCAGCTCGTTAACTGCAGAACAATACGTGAGTCTCCAAACACCAGAAAAGTCCCTAATAACACCATTACAAGTCGTTAGATCAGTCGTTAGTCGCTTTTGACAACAATAAGTAGCCGGAGGGTTTGGAAAGCCGCCAAATTTAACGACAAAGTCGCCAAGTTGGCAACACTGGGCGGGGCAGACGCTGATGAAGGCGGGGAAAACACACAGGGGGAGGAAGAAACAGGGTCTGAAATGAAAGACAAGAGGTAAGTACAAAATAAAACAGGAAATGAAAAAATACATAAACATAACTGTCACTACCCGATCCGTCCCCCTGCCCGATCGGTACTGCGCATGTGCGAGATGGTCCGCCATATTGGACAACTCCGGACGGCAACCCAAGATGGACACTTGACACAGTGGCTTTTAGAAAAGCTCAAAAAGAAAACTAGAGAGAGATGAGTTATTGTTAATACAACGTGACTTCACTATTATTTAACAACTCTTTTTATTGGGTTATTTTATTTGGGGTTAAGTACATTGTCAGAATAAGTGAGAAATAGATTTAACTTCTGTTAGACAGCTATCATACTGAATACATATTTACTGTGAATGTATGCAAAAACGTATGGCTTGGCTGTCTAACAGAAGTTAAATTCATTTCTCACTTATTCTGACAATGTACTTAACCCTAAATAAAAGAACCCAATAAAAAGAGTTGTTAAATAATAGTGAAGTCACGTTGTATTAACAATAACTCATCTCTCTCGGATTTTCTTTTTGAGCTTTGCTAAAAGCCACTGTGTCAAGTGTCCATCTTGGTTTGCCGTCCGGACTTCCGGACCATCTCGCACATGCGCAGTACCGATCGGGCAGGGGGACGGATCGGGTAGTGACAATAACACACATTTGACGAGACACAACATTAATATTATCACGTGTCCAAAAACGCAACTAAAGATTAAGGCTAATGTTGCTCGGGTCTGTTTCAATTGTAAAAAGCCACTTGTTTACGCCATTTTTTAACGTGAAATTAAATCTGTGTCAGTTGATTCACTCATTAATCAAGCAGCAAACATTATATGGCTTATTTTTACTTAGCTAAATTGGTTGTACAAGTGTCAATTTTCTATGTTTTTTTTTTTATATCTTTGCTGTGTCTCAGCAATGGTGTCATTGCATCTACGTTGCTACAGGTCATTTCTATCTTTAAACTGAGTGCGAGACAGCTTTCAAAAACCCTCAGAGGGTGACGTGAACCAGATGCTTGCAGCTACAGCCTGTAAAATGTGACATGAAGGTATCCTAGTAAGGTTGAGCAATGTACGTCATGATATTGACTTCAATTCAACAACAAATTGCCACATTTCTAGGTGGGGTAAAGTGTAAAACAATATGGAAGAATTATCCGTCAACATTTTCGAATCTGTTGCTTTGGAGCTATTTCTCAATCGACTCTTCACTGTGTCATCACTGCATGAAAACACGGCTGCAGCTAATGCACATAATGACTTAAATACGTTAATTTAGGTAAGTTAATGACCGACGAGTCAGTGAGTGTCAGTACTTACTATAATTGGCAGTCAAACTCCCCCTTTATGCGTGTCTGTGAGCGGCAGCTGTTCACGCTGCGCTGATAGGCCTACTGTGAAAAGGCTCCGAGAGCGCGGAGCAGCAGAAGTCATGTCAGTGTTATTTATAAAGCCCAAAATCACAACTTTGTCTCAGAGGGGTTTTTATCAGCGTCACTTCCAGTCAGTGAGAAAAGATCTCGATGTGGGAGTGTTTGAAGGGAGCTGATGCTGAGAGAGATGGGTGGTAGTGATGAGAAAACATCCAAGCAGTCTGTTTCAGCATTTCGACAGCTCCAGATGGTGACGGCCAGAGTAAAGAAATGGAAATGAGAGAAAATTACACTTTTATAGACCCACTTTTAATTTGGGTTCTTCCTTGACCCAAGCCGGATCGTTGCACCAAGTTTCAGTCGTTTTCCTGTTATCTTTCTAACAAACAGACCGTCAAAGAATCTAGAGACGTCGGTGAGGTTTAATTTCCTCTAATGACGGACATGTTGCTATTAGAATATGCAATATATCTCAAAATCAAAATGGATTTTTTTATGTTTTATGTGTTCAAAATAATTTGAGGTTTACTGCCGGTTCAAATTATGTAACACAGGCACACAATATTATTCTGTACTTCTGTAAGAATGAATTTGACATTACAACAATAAAAGGATTTTTTTAGAGACCTGTAGAAGGATTATCTTCAAAGGAATCCACAGACTCATGTCGGGCAGACAGCGAAATCCAATCAGCATTTTAGACAGGGTTCATCAGACCTCCTGCTGTGTGTGTGTGTGTGTGTGTGTGTGTGTGTGTGTGTGTGTGTGTGTGTGTGTGTGTGTGTGTGTGTGTGTGTGTGTGTGTGTGTGTGTGTGTGTGTGTGTGTGTGTGTGTGTGTGTGTGTGTGTGTGTGTGTGAGACAGGAGTTCGTCATCTCAGTAATCAGCTTATCACCTGTGAGGGCGCAGGGAGAGGGAAGAACAGGGGGAGAATAAAAGATTGGTAGATGACGTAATAGAGTAACAGTCAGTCAAATTCAATATCATCCAAATCAAAGGCTTTATTGTAAAATAAGATGCAATCCTTTAAAAGCATTGATATGAAGTGCATCCGGAAAGTATTCATAAATTCAAAAAGTTTTAAAATATCTTTTGTAAATTAATTAAAAATAAAACACTCAAATATCACATGTACATAAGTATTGACACCCTTTACTCTATACGTTGTTGAAGCACCTTTGGCAGCAATTACAGCCTCAAGTCTTCTTTAGTATGATGCTACACGCTTGGCACCTTTCTTTGGGCAGTTTCTCCCATTCTTCTTTGCAGATCGTCTCAAGCTCCATCAGGTTGGATGGGGAGCGTCGGTGCAAAGCCATTTTCAGGTCTCTCCAGAGATATTCAATCGGGGTCAAGTCTGGGCTCTGGCTGGGCCACTCAAGGCCCCTTTCACACCAACGCAGTTCCAGGGCCGGTTCAGAATTACGGCCCGTCCACACTACAGCTTCGACAGCTTTAAAAACGGTTTCCAACGCGTCATCCCATTCACTTTGAATGGTATGACGTCACTTTTCGCCGAATTGCATTGTGGGAAGCAGAGCGAAGCTTTCCTGGCGTTTCAGTCTGCAAAAGTTGAGCAATGTTCAACTTTTGAAGCTTCTGAAGCTTTCGGTGGAAGCGTCAGCCAATCGAATCATATGCCAGTACAAGCTCTAGCCAATCAAACCGCTGCTTGTGTGTCAGGAGCGGGAGATTCATGTGATTGGTTGTTGGTCGAGTTTCAGACACGCCCAACTCCAAGCTTTTCTTGAAGCTGTAGTGTGGACGGGCCGTTAGAGCCTGAAAATCACCGTTTTTTCCTGTTCACACCGCAGCGGAGCGAAAACCGGTGCTTACCAAGCACCAAAAATGTGTCGGTCTAGAAGCAAGAACCGCATACGTCACGCTTACGTTGGAGGCGAGATTAATCTGAGCTAACAGTTTATGGCCAGTACGGCAAATGAAAGTTGTAACAAGCAGTAGCGCTGACCAAAGTGACTAGAACACAACCACACACTTATTAAAAAAACACACTTTATAAAGCCAGGCAACACTAACCAGGCTTTGTGTGATTCTGTTTATTGGTACCTTACTTTGACCATCCCTTCGCTGTTATTGATCATTGTGGAGAGAGGCAGACGTTTTGTTTTGTATTATAGCAGCTATCGGATGGAATCAATACATGGGCTGCACAGGTTGTCGTGTCCGACTATCACAAGTAGAATCATAATGATAAATACGCCGGTAAAATGTGCCTGTAGAAAACGGCTTATGCCACAATAGGATAGCAACAAGTAGTCAAGATAGTCAGTTTAGCTTCGGTTGCTATGCCAACATCATCCATTTTATACCAGAGCAACTTTCATAACACACTCTCTTTCTCTCATGCTTGCCCATTTGATGTTAGAATTCCCCAGAGACTCCCCCCCCTCCTCCTCCTCCCCCTCCAGAGCCACTCCTCTCCCCTCTAATCCCTCCCTCCTATCCCCTCTTCTTTTCTCCAATCGCTCCGTGTCACAACAGTGGGCAGCACTGCAGCGGTCGGTAAATGCCGCTGAAACACATTAATAAACAATGAACGACGGCACTCTGGAGAAAAGTATAAGGGTTGAGAAGTAGTTATTTAATGTAATCTGGCTTCGTCTGCAACACGATCATCGACCCGACGCCGTTGGGGAGAAAATCAGCGAGGTAAACGGTGACGTCATGACGCAGCCACGGCAGCACCAGTCGGGCTCTGGGCGGTGTGAACAAAACGGGGGCTGAAAAGAAAAACCGGTTCCAAACCAGAAAAGCTCAAGCACGGAGCTAGAACGGCGCGTTGGTGTGAAAGGGGCATCATAGACTCATCCTGAAGCCACTCCTTTGTTATCGTGGCTGTGTGCTTAGGGTCGTCGTTGTCCTGTTGAAAGATGAACCTTGGCCCCAGTCTGAGGTCCAGAGCGCTCTGGAGCAGGTTTTCATCAAGGATCTCTCTGTACATTACTGCATTCATCTTTCCCTTGATCCTGACTAGTCTCCCAGTTCCTGAAAAACACCCCCAGCATGAAGCTGCCACCACCATGCTCCACTGTAGGGATGGTGTTGGCCAGGTGATGAGTGGTGCCTGGGTTCCTCCAGATATGATGCTTGGCATTCAGGCCAAAGAGATCCATTTGGGTTTCATCAAACCAGACAATTTGGTTTCTCATGGTCTGAGAGTCCTCTAGGTGCTCCACGGGGGCTTTCATGTGCCTTTGGCTTCCTTCTGGCCACTCTACCAAAAAGGCCTGATTGGTGGAGTGCTGCACAGATGGTTGTCCTTCTGGATGGTTCTCCCATCTCCACAGAGGAACACTGGATCTTGGTCACCTCTCTGACTGAGGTCCTTCTCCCCCGATGTTCAGTTTGGTTTGGGCAGCAAGCTTTAGGAAGAGACCAGGTGGTTTCAAACATCTTCCATTTGCAAATGATGGAGACCACTGTGCTCGACCTTCAATAATGCAGACATTTTTCTGTACCCTTCCCCAGATCTGTGCTTTGATACAATCCTGTCTCTGAGGTCCACAGTCAATTCCTTGGACCTCATGACTTGGTTTGCGCTCTGATATATAGACCTCATATAGACAGGTGTGTTCTTTTCCAAGTCATGTCCAATCAATTTAATTTACCACAGGTGGACTCCAGTCAAGTTACAGAAACATTTCAAGGATGATCCCTGGAAACGGGATGCACTTTTCAGTGTCCAAGCAAAGGGTGTGAATACTTATGTGCATGTGATATTTCATTTAATTATTTGTAACACGTTTGCAAACAATTCTTTTAAAACGTTTTCGCTTTGTCCTTATTGGGTATTGTGTGTGGAATATTGAGAGCAAAAATGAATTTAATCCATTTAGAAAAAAGGCTGTAACATAACAAACTGTGAAAAAAGTTAAGGGGTATGAATACTTTCCGGATGCACTAGACTTCATATCAATGCTTTTAAAGGATTTCAATAGACTTAAAATAAATCAGTTAATACCCCACTGGTTAATTTATGAAGGGTTTTTTGTCTTAAAATGACTGAATGAGACGGCTGAACATCATCACACCGAACATTAGCCACCTTTAGCTTAGCGGTGGTGACGTGAAGTCATGTGACTGTGATGTAGTTCCTTTATAGAGAGGCGAAGTCCCGCCCATCTACTTCCGCCCCATGGGACCTTATTTTTCGGAAAAAGTATGTATTGAAGTCAATGGAGAGAGAAAACGTATCTTTCGATCCCGTTTGAATTGTTCCACGAATTACACATATGTTTGTCAATCTTAAAACATAATTTCCATGTCAAGAAAGTTACAGTTTGTCGTAAAACTATAAGACGATGAAAAATACGCAGCGAGAAAGACTACAAATCCCAGAGTCCCGGTCCCGCATGCTGGCTCTTAGGAACCGACTAACTCCCCTTGTGTGTGTGTACAGCTCTCAACGCGCCCAGACTTGGAGTGATTTTCTCCTCTTTTAATACTTTCCGCCTCGTTCTGAAAGAAAGAAGTGAAATGTTTCAACGTGACGGCCGTCTGTGTGTGTGGTGCGAGACGGGAGATGTAGTTCATTGAGCGGTTTCACACAAAAAAAGCTTCACAGTTTTACGACACATTTAAAAAAAATTGACTCGCAAAATTATCTTTTAAATTGACAAACATCATGTGTGGAATTCGTGGCACAATTCAAACGGGATCAGTAGATAATCTTTCTCTCTCCATTGACTTCAATACATACTTTTTCCGAAAAGGTCCCATGGAGGTCCCCCGGAAAGGGAGGGACTTCGCCTCTCTATAGCATTAGCATAACATTATTTTTTTACCTCTGGCAATTGCATTTACACATTGAAAATTGAAAGTGGTTAAAAGGTGGAGATTATCCTGCTGAACTAAACATGTGTATCATAAACCTGGGTTTGCCACTGAGCTTATTTTCTGGAAAAATCCCATTGCTTTTGTTGATGGAGCCCTTGAGATGCTAACTTCTGGGGCGGCCTAAAGGAATATGTCATCCCTGCGCCTCTCTATAGTCTCTGAGTAACTGATAAATGCAATAAATGTCGAAAACGTCCCCAGTCGCCCGTATTTATCTAAAACATCTACTGTGAAATGGGAGAAGTCGTGCCCGTGGAAACTGCAGCGGTGTACAGTAAACGCACCGCTATCAACGAAAGGCATTTATCAGATAGATTAGATGGCGGGAAACACACTTCAGGCGAGAGGTTATTTAATCAATAGCAGCACATATTGCCTGGTTGACACGCAGCCCTGAGTCCATTATCAGCTTAATGAAGCTGCAGCGGAGTAAAAAGACAGCGTTGTGTGATTGATGACTCCACGAACGAGCGCCGGACGAGAACATGTTATCAGCTATTCATGATTTGCAGCTCGATCTTGGAGTCATCCCGAATCTTCCGTCTCCTTTTTCTCCAATGCTCTCTCTTTTTTCTTTCATTCTGACACGTGTGTGCACTGTATGTGAGCTTATTACGCACCACAGGCTCCATTTAATATTCTGCTGACAAAGACGGAGCGAGAGGGGAAGATTAGAGGAGGAACGTGAACGGAAATGATAACGCATGAGCTGAATTTATACATTAAAAAGCCTCACTTGCATGTTACACGAGGAGGTTTTCGAGTGCATAAATGGGGAAGGATGGGTGTGAAGCGCAAGGAGAACAAAGGGGGAGAAGAAGTTAAGAGCTTAATTAGAACATTGTGAAAGGATATAAAGTGACTGAAATGTATTATATATTAAGCTTAATTGAGCTACTTTCAGCCTAATGTAAAACACATTAATCTCTGATGAGCAAAACATGGTGCCACATAGTACGGTGGACGGTTACATTGGTCCCAAACATTTCCATTAGGAGAGATGCGCTGCATTTTTAAAGATTATGCAAATATAAAAACACAAGTGTGTCAAAACACATCAAATTAAGAAACATCTTCACCAACTTGACAACACTTGAGCAGAGTTTACATAAGCGCTGCATAGACGAAAAAGCTGCTAATAAAAAACGTTGCAAGAAACAGAAAACACAACGGAAACGGGGAAACTAAAAAGTGACGCACACAGTTGGGACCTGAGTGCTTGTTGACATTCGGGGATTATAAAGTTGGCCAACTGTCACTGGAAACTTACCTAAAATATAAGTTTATTGGCTTGTTTTAATAATGCGATAGCTTGAGACCTTTCGCTATTATTCCAGATCTGCTGTAAGCTAACGTAGCTAACGTAGCTAACGTAGCTAACGTAGCTAACGTAACTAACCTAGCTAACGTAGCTAATATAACTAACCTAGCTAACGTAGCGAACATAACTAACCTAGCTAACGTAGCTAACATAACTAACGTAGCTAACATAACTAACCTAGCTAACGTAGCGAACATAACTAACCTAGCTAACGTAGCGAACATAACTAACCTAGCTAACGTAGCGAACATAACTAACCTAGCTAACGTAGCTAAAGTAGTCATTTCAAATATACTGACAAAACACTTACTGTAGCGGCCAAAATCATATAGAAATAAAACAGATAATTAACTTAAAATAATACAGCCGCTGAGTCACTAGTTAGCAGATCTTACGCAGGGCAATGATCCAGGTCCAGACAAGATTCTCCATTTGTGCAGTTTATTCCGATAACAAAGTACAATGAACAGGTTTCCTATATCCATTTTCCTTAAGCCTTTCCTATGGCTTTCCTTTTGCTGGCTTGAAACACCCTGGTAAAAAACCGTTCGCCTACTAGTGCTCTGGCTCCCACCTGTCTCAAATATACAATTACACCAGGTGCTCTAGTGCCCAAAACATGCCTTCAAAATAAAAGCATAGAAACTACTTTAATTAGACTAACTATGAATACATTCACAATAAACACTATAAAACAGCAACACAAATAAATGTTAAACTACTAAATAATATAAAGAGATATATAGCTCCAACACTTACTTTTTACAGTTATGAACAGACTAACTCTGTAAGAAGGACGGTTTGCCAGTTTTACAATCCCCAAACGTCTCCAATTGTTCGGTCCCAGCTGTGTGCGTCACTTTTTAGTGTCCCCCGGTGTCCGTTGTGTTTTGAGATTCTTGCAGTGTTTTTTAATTTGCAGCGTTTTGTATTTGCAGAGTTTCGTTTATGCAGCTCTTTTAGTAAACACTGGGCCTATATTGTCAAGTTGGTGAACATGTTTCTTTATTTGCGTGTGTTTTGGCACATATTTGCATCGTTTTTGAAATTGCAGCGCGTTTCTCCAAATGGAAATGTTTTGACCCGTTTTACCGCGTTTGCACCCGTCGGCCACATAGCACTTTAACCTAAATATTTTAGAAATGAAAATACTTTTATTTACATCACTTTAATTACATTTAATTACAAATACAACCTACACAACAGAAACTAATGTTGTGAATGCAAAACAAGGGACACAACAGAGACGCCAAGTGGAGCAGACGTATTCGGGTTGGCTTCAGTTTCCAACCTGCATCTGGTGTATCATGCTCACGTAGCTGCTGTGCAGAAATAAAAGCATTTTACTTCCTCTGCATTATTAATCTGCTGCTATGTAGCTGACACTTTGCAAACTCTCTTCAAGCTATGGGGATACTCATTCAGTATGTACAGTCGCTGTCTTACAGAGAGAGGAGAGAGCAGGAGAAACATTTGGGAAGCTATTTTTACATCATGACTACAGGGTTAGGATTTATTTATAGCAATGGATTCATATTAATGAAGATTCATATTTATTTCTGGCGTCTCAGAGGAAAATCAAACCCTCACTGCTTTGTTTTTTCCGATTTTTCACAGACACACATATTGGAAACAGGAGGATGCATCTATTTATTCATGTGCAGATTTCCTGTCCGTACATCAATATGAAGATCTGAGTGAACAGCAGTGTTTGTTTCTCTACAGTCTATCAGCTGCCATGCTCCACCAGCTTACCCTATGTTTGGCTGATATGCTATATTTTAAGTGTCATCTCCCTCCAAGATAATAGTTTTGTGTACTGTGAAGCATTTGCTGGGGTCGACATGCTGTTCATCACTGTGGTAATTATTTCTGTCAATGGAAATTAGTACAGATGTGTGGAATAGAGAGATAACGAGACGACGATTATGCACACACACACACAGTATACAAAGGTGAATAATGAGTGAATGTATAAAAGATAAGAGGACACACGTCTCATTAATAGTCCACGCGTTGGTATGCAGACTTAATTACAGAAGATGTATGTGTAGGTGTGTGTGTAGTGCCAATTAGGCTATATTGTGAGTAACTTGAGCTTGAGCAGATGAGAAGTGGTTCACCCATGACAATACCTGTTAATCCCATTAAATGATATGTATTTAATATCAAGTAGGCGGCAGGAGCTCAGTCTGAAGGGACTTGGCTTGGGAACTGAAGGGTCGCTGGTTCAAGTCCCGATTAGACCAAAGATATGAAGTGTGGACCAGTAGCTGGAGAGATACCACTTCACCTATAGGCACCTTGAGCAAGGCACCAACTGCTCCCTGGCGCCTGACGACCTGGCCGCCGGTTTTCTCTGACACTTCTCGATAAAAATGCATGTTTTTCATCTGTATTCACCATAGACTGTATATATAAAGGTATTCACACATGATCTGTATAGGTCCGATGCATGTTTGTATTTGTAATGTGCGTGCATACAATGACAGAGTGGGCACTGAATTTTCCTTCACGGATCAATAAAGGGTGATCTTATCTTATCTAATCATATGGTGGCCGACTACAACGGTCCAAATCACTTCCATGAGGAGAAACGGGCTGCACTTTTTGAAAGTGCAGATATAAAAAACACAAATGTGTCAAAATACATGCAAATGAAGGAACAAGTCAACAAGCGCTCCGATCGAAGCTGTGTGCGACACTTTTTAGCGTCCCCGCTTCTGCTCAGTTTTTAGCTTCTTGCAGCGTTTTGTTTTTGCAGCGCATCTAGTAAACCCTTCCCATGTTTCATGAAGCTGGTGAATGTTTTCTAAATGCTGCGAATGTGTTGTGAAGTGGGTGAAGATGTTACCTCAAGGTGGGGTAGGTCATTTTGGAGAAACCAGCTCGAGATCGCTAGAATGTGAAAATACACAGCCGGAAAAAATCTGCCACTTCGTTACAGAGCCCCTCCTCCAACACACACGAACGCGCACATGACCAATGAGGGCTCGAGATAAGTTTGTGCCCCGATGGAAGGCTGACAGGCAGGTAGTCCATCCAGTTACTTTAGCCGGCTCAGATGATTGGTCGTGCTTTTTACAGCGCTACGGCTTCCACGGATGATGATTTTATGGATTTTTTTTGTCAAAGCACTTCAGATATTCATTGCTATCGGGATGTTAAGAGCATTCCATGGAATATAAGTGTATCTCGAGCCGGTTTCTCAAACTTACCTACCCCACCTTTAATTAGTTTTTTGGCACATTTGTGTTTTACTATGTGCGTTGTTTTTGAAACTGCAACGCGTTTCTTTAATGGAAATGATTTGGGCCGTTGGTGGCCACCGTATTTCTTATCACATTTGCCATTTTGTCAACCAAATCTAAACATCCAAGTCCATGTCAAGCATTGATTGAGTCCTTTGTTCAGTTGCGTGCTTAGTCCATTAAAGTGAGCAAATAAAGAACCAGGACGACCATTCACGAGAGGCCTCTGTGCCAAAACACTGTAGATCTACAGACTCCACTGACCTCATGGGAGCAGGTCAAAAATAAAACCACCCTGACAGCCACTAACGGTCTTTAAAGCTGCAGAGTGGTGTGTGTGTGTGTGTGTGTGTGTGTGTGTGTGTGTGTGTGTGTGTGTGTGTGTGTGTGTGTGTGTGTGTGTGTGTGTGTGTGTGTGTGTGTGTGTGTGTGTGTGTGTGTGTGTGTGTGTGTGTGTGTGTGTGTGTGTTCAATCACAGAGGGAAAAGATGTGGGCTCTGAGAGAAAGAACGAAGAACACAACCAGCGGCTAATGGCTCTCCCACGGGGCCATTACTTAAAACAACTCTCAGTAAAAACTAGGGAGCCGCTATTAGGAAACCTTGAGTCTTTAACAACACTGTTGAAGCAGCTCTGCCTCCTGTCGCGCACAATAAATCAAAGTGATGTGCGTGTGTCAAGAAGAGCAGACTAAAATGATCTTAAATATAAACGGATTTATATAATCATATAGGAGATGGATATAAGGGCGACAGAGTTGCATAATGACGAAGCAGAATATCACCCAGGGCAATAGAAAGCAATTATCTTCATAATCTAGTAATCTGTCGATAGTTTCTGGTTAATCATTTGGTTTCACACTGTCTTGGTTTAGATTATGTTATCTGGTGTTTGCAGGCTATCTGTATTGATGGTCTAATGTAAACCTCTATTTTAATATCAAAGGTGTACCACAGGGTTCTTTGCTGGGTCCATTATCATTTACAACCTTTCCACATGGTATTATTAATCCAACGCTTATATCTATTTGTATGCAGATTGTACAGTAATATGGGTCTTCTTGAACTGAACTGGACTTTCTTTCTTTCCCCGTATCCTCACATGTTTTCCATTTGAATTTGCCTGAGCTTCCCTCCGCACTAACACACCTGTTCCCTCCTCATCCGAGCCTGTATGATCACCGGCTTATCATTGGATCATCAGCCTGCATGTGTATTTCCTGTTTTACAGCCACAGTAATCCTGATGTTTATTCCTGCCAGCTGCTCGACATCGATGCTGCCTTTAAAGCCAGTTCATACTCATGCATGTTCACCTTTCTTTAGGTTTTTGTGCATGGAAATGGTCTGCAAAGGCTACAATTTTAAGAGTTTCTCTTCCACACACTGCCGGAAACGCCTCCATTGGACTCTTTGTTTACATCCGTAACATAATGACATCACTGTGTAACACTCGACTTCTATTGGCTATAGCGCTCCTCTAACACATTGTTCGTGATAGGCTAAAGGGCGGGACCTCTCTAACTGGTTGACCAATCACAACAGAGCCGGCCAGCTAGTCAATCAGAGCAGACTGGGCTCTGGTTTCAGACAGAGGGTGGAAAGAGGTGCTGCAGCACAGGCAGTATGAGAGAAATAAAGAGCTTTTTGAACATTAAAGCATGGAGACATGTAGAGACACTACATACTGATATACACCTGAACATCAGCAGGAGAGGACTCTTTAAAGTAGAGACACTACATACTGATATACACCTGAACCTCAGCAGGAGAGGACTCTTTAAAGTAGAGACACTACATACTGATATACACCTGAACATCAGCAGGAGAGGACTCTTTAAAGTAGAGACACTACATACTGATATACACCTGAACATCAGCAGGAGAGGACTCTTTAAAGTAGAGACACTACATACTGATATACACCTGAACATCAGCAGGAGAGGACTCTTTAAAGTATAGACACTACATACTGATATACACCTGAACATCAGCAGGAGAGGACTCTTTAAAGTAGAGACACTACATGCTGATATACACCTGAACATCAGCAGGAGAGGACTCTTTAAAGTAGAGACACTACATAACATACTGATATACACCTGAACATCAGCAGGAGAGGACTCTTTAAAGTAGAGACACTACATACTGATATACACCTGAACATCAGCAGGAGAGGACTCTTTAAAGTAGAGACGCTACACACTGATATACACCTGAACATCAGCAGGAGAGGACTCTTTAAAGTAGAGACACTACACACTGATATACACCTGAACATCAGCAGGAGAGGACTCTTTAAAGTAGAGACACTACATACTGATATACACCTGAACATCAGCAGGAGAGGACTCTTTAAAGTAGAGACACTACATACTGATATACACCTGAACATCAGCAGGAGAGGACTCTTTAAAGTAGAGACACTACATACTGATATACACCTGAACATCAGCAGGAGAGGACTCTTTAAAGTAGAGACACTACATACTGATATACACCTGAACATCAGCAGGAGAGGACTCTTTAAAGTAGAGACACTACATACTGATATACACCTGAACATCAGCAGGAGAGGACTCTTTAAAGTAGAGACACTACATACTGATATACACCTGAACATCAGCAGGAGAGGACTCTTTAAAGTAGAGACACTACATACTGATATGAACCTGAACAGTCTTGGCAGATGAGAAGCGCTATATAAATTAAATATATTATTATTATTGAACATCAGCAGAATGTCTTTTTGGATTTATGAATTGTGTTTAAAAGTTGTTTAAAAAAGGAGAGATTAACAGTAAAGAAAAATATCCTTTGAGAAATCAAGTCAAAAAACTGAATCCACTTTTCTCTTTGGTCTTGGATAGTTTCAAACAGGGATGATAGCTCATACAATAGAGATCTCAAAGGTCTTTTATTTTGAAACTCTACCTCAGAATGTCCTGATTTTTTCTGAGCGACTAGATGGGATGTGCTGCTATCACCCTGAAGTGAAATGAGGCTTTGATACTGGACATTTTTTGTTTTATTATCATCTAAACACAGAGGGATGATAGCTCATATATGAGACTTCAACGGTCTTTTATTTTGAATCAGAATGTACAAACTTCCTTTGAGAAGTCAAAACACTGAATCCACTTCTCTCTTTGGTCTTGCTGTGTTATTTTGGTCTTAAATTGCTCATTTTGAGGAGCTGGACGGCAGGTTTTGCATGCTTTTATATGTGGATATGACACTTACCCTTCAACATTCACATATTCACCTCTCTTAATGCTTCCAGCAAGGGCCAGAGGTTTTTCACTCATCTCATATATCTGTGTTGTTCCCTGAGGAAAGTAAAATCCTGTTGAAGCTGTTCGTTATATATTTAAGGTGGAGAAGCTACTGCCCTACATGTTCTTGTGTATGTAAACATTCCATAGACCATACTTTCCTTTATGGCACAGAATAGCTATATTTGTGTTTGCAGAAGTTTGAAGCCACTGTGGTTCGCTTCACAGAGATCCATTAAGGCTCTGAGGGTATGAATACAGTGCATCAACAACACACGAGGCGCTTTCAAAGAGAAACGCTTTTGATCTCAACACATGAATATTCTTGGTGGTTGTTATTAAAACAAACAAAAGTAATTTCAACCTGATAAAGATCAATTTGTTTTGACGTGTTTCCAACGAGAGCTGCAAGCAGACTGTTTGATTCATAAAGCTCAAAGGGATCGCAAGCAATGATCATCTTAATGCACACACACACACACACACTCACACGCAGACACACACAACCACACACACATACCTGCACGGGAACACACACACACATACACACGCACACACACGCACACACGTGCATACACACACACACATGCACACACACACACACACGTACATACACACACACGCACACACACACAGACACACACACACGCAGACACACACACACATACATACATACACGCACACACACGCAGACACACACAAACACACACGCACACACACATACACACCTACCTGCACGGGAACACACATACACACACACATACACACACACACAAACACACGTACATACACACGCACACGCAGACACACACAAACATACACACATACCTGCACAGGAACACACACACACTCTCACACACACAAACACACGCACATACACACATACCTGCACAGGAACACACACACATACACACACACGCGTACACGCACATACACACACACAAACACACGCACATACACACATACCTGCACAGGAACACACACACATACACACACACACACACATACACACACACGCATTCACACACAAACACACATACATACACACACATACACACACACACGCACATACACACACACGCAGACTCACATACACACACGCAGACACACACACACGTGCGCACACATACACACACACACACACACACACACACACACACACACACACACAAGGACAATACACACATTGTCTGTCAGTCCCTTTAATGCACTGAGCCATCCATCCGTCCCTGATCGATTCTTCCCACCGTCCGTCACTCCTTCCTTCATTGGTCCAGATGTTCACTCAGCCGACCCTTCGGCTCCACACACACTTCCCACCATCTTTACATCCCTTTACCAATAACTGGTAACAAGGATCTGATGAATCATAACAGTCTTCCGGACCTTATGGGAATACATATTCATATGCTAATCTTTTAATCTTGTATTTTATATCTGTCTTTTCTTATTTGAATGTTTATTCTCTGGATCGTTTTTTTATATACACTTTGTCATTTGGATTGTTTACTGCATGCTGCCATTTTATAATGTTTTTTAATCTTAATTTTTTTTGTTGCATTATGGACTACTCATTGGGAACACATTCAGAGTTGAACACACTGAACACACACACACACACCCACACACGCACGCACGCACACACACACACACACACACACACACACACACACACACACACACACACACACACACACACACACACACACACACACCAGGCCCGGTTCTACGGGGGTGCATAAGAGTCGTTATGCACCCTCATTTGACAAATTAAAAGTGAAAAAAAAAAATTAAAGTGAAAAAAATTACATATATAATAACAATAATAATAATAAGAAGAAGAATAAGAAGAAGAATATAGTTGAAATGAAATAAATTGTAATTGTGGTTAAATAACATTTATTTGGTCAATTTAAACGGTAAGTA
Source organism: Pseudochaenichthys georgianus (assembly GCF_902827115.2). Classification (NCBI taxonomy): domain Eukaryota; kingdom Metazoa; phylum Chordata; class Actinopteri; order Perciformes; family Channichthyidae; genus Pseudochaenichthys; species Pseudochaenichthys georgianus. The sequence continues at coordinate 40,207,306 of NC_047515.1, forward strand.
ACGTTATGATGTCAGGTGCGCGTGACCTGTGCCGCTGCGCGTTCGTCATACACAGCAGTCAGTGATGGACATCAGAAAATGGTTCAAACAACCAGCCCTTATCGCCAGCAGTAACACTGCATCTACTGCAGGTAACAGTTCAGATCATGGGGACATGGCGTTACCCGCGGCCACTGTCGTGGACACTAACGCTCGACTCGCCGGCTTTGCCCGCCTCGCCCACAGAGGCGGAGCAGCCACAGCCGTCTTCGTTGCCCCAAACACCGCCACCCATCGGCGGCCCGCAAGTGTCCGCAGAGCCTGCCCAGGTATATTTAAGAAAGTACCCGACTCGCCTAGTGTACAGTGGGGGGAGGCGCTCATTTTGCAGCTCATGGTTTCAAAACAGAGATGGCGCCACAACTGGCGCCAGGGGTACGTGATAAGGGACTGGGAAGGCATGAATCAAAGAGCACATGAAGTCAGTGGCTTTGTGGAAGGAGAGGTGTGCACGAAGTGAGACTGGTACAGAGGTTTCCACTCTTGTAAATGCAGCACAACTGGAGAAAACTAAAAGTCAATCTGTTTACAGTTCTGTTTCATATGGGTGTTGAGAGGTATCCATAGATCTCTTCATGTTGCTCTCAAAGTGCACCAGATTGATGCTTTTAACTTCAATATTAAAATCTTCACGGGGTAGCATCCCCTCGGACCCCCCTAGAGGAGGTGAGGACCCCCCTAGAGGGTGTTACTTATAAAAATAGCACTTTAACACTGCACCCTCTCTAATCTCAGATGCACCCTGAGTCATGTTGTTCTGGAACCGGGCCTGACACACACACACACACACACACACACACACATGCTCACTGTTATATTTAAATGCTATTGTGTGCGTCACCATCCACTGTCTCTTTGTCCTCCAATCCTCTGAAGCACGAGCCGTGATCTAATTTGTTAATTGTTTACACCAGTAGGCGTGAGCCGCCTGACACTCACTCACCTCACTGTGTGTGTGTGTGTGTGTGTGTGTGTGTGTGTGTGTGTGTGTGTGTGTGTGTGTGTGTGTGTGTGTGTGTGTGTGTGTGTGTGTGTGTGTGTGTGTGTGTGTGTGTGTGTGTGTGCGCGTGCATGCTTGGTGTTGGTAATAGTGTTTTTTCAGTGACACATCCATCTGAGGAGTGAGAGGTAAAGCAAGTGTCTCTCTCGTTGTTGTATTAACACAATGCTTGGAGAAATATATATCTATATAATCCTGGATATTGGTCTGGAGATACAGCAGACTGAGGACATATGTAGGCTGCCACCGTGAGGTCAATATCTGCTTGAATAATGATATTTAAGTAGCGATATGTCTCAACTCTGGGCTACTTTAGATTCAGATTCAAAATGCAAGCCTTTATTGTCATATGATCAGATTGTTCAGTAGACAAGAAATACTGCAAAGAAAGCATTTAGATTGTTGGTTATCGGACAGCTGCTGTGTAATAATAACTACATTTTTGTTCAGATATTCCTTTCTTCTATTTTTTTGTTTATCCAATTATTTCGGCCACCGTAATCATGACATTTAGAGTTTTGTCCTTTGCATCATAGAGTTTTGTATATCCCTTTAAATGTCATTTTGTTATTTTAAACCTGTCGATGTGGCTTTTTTGTGTAAAAAAACTAGCTACTATAACCTAGGTTCTAGTTAATTGATATGACTACACTGTGAATACATTGAAAACGTCTTTTTTAGGAGCTTTGATTCTTGCCTTCCTTGTACATAATTGCATTCGTCAATGTACTGATTTGACTGTGTTTTAATTTAAATAAAACTAGCCTTTCTTTCCATTTGATCATCTTATTTGTATCTCCCTTCATGTCAGGTCAGGTCAGGTAAATGTGGTCATCATTGAGTCGAGCAGACAGCGCCACCCTGCGGCGGACATGATGAACAACAGCTGAATGCAAAAGCGAAGCTGCGATGATTTTCCCTAACGTGTTCCCGTAGAACGCTGCTGTCATGTCTGCCCCCTTCATGGTAAGCTACCCTTCAAATTTCGATTTATTAATACAGTAGTTCATACTATTTAAACACATTTACCTACACAGTTTAGAGTGTAGACGTGTTTATATTCAGTTAAGAGGCTGAATGCTGTTGTTAGTATGTAGCTGCCTGTTAACAACATGTTAGCTTTAAAATGCTACATTAGCCTTAAAGCCACCTATGTGATGTAGTTGTTAAGTGATGCAATGTTTTTATATTGTAGACATGCAATAGACAATAATAAGAGCAATTTATCAGGGATTGGTCAGCAACTAATACGGCAAACTCACAAAAAGGAAAAATGTAGCGTCACCTTTCAATGGATGCAGATTCATGCTATCATACTTAAAAGGTACATTTAAAGCCTACTCATACATGCATACCTTCAGTAAAGTATATAGCATGATACACATCCTGTAACAGGGTTAGGATTTAGCAGCCAGGTATATATTACACAGTTATTATGTATTGCACATATTGTATTGGTATTTAGCAGCAAGGGGTGATATAGTCTGAGTTGTGGTGTGGGGAATAATGTTGTGATAGGGGAATGTTTTTTAAATGTCTTGAACTCAAACAATAACAGAGTGACTTTGAGCATGCTATCGGCTGTTTGTCAGACTCTTTATTTGCATTTGATGAATTGAAATGCAATACATTAATTTAAAATGTGTGGTGTATCAACATTTAAAATGGAAATAGCTGTACAGCTTTAAAAAGGTAGCATTGTGCAGAAATGTGAAGAAAAAAATCGGAAGAATATGCAACAGTTCACAGAGCGTAAGGAATGAGACAAAGATACACGTGTTTACGTAACACACACCTTAGAGGCTTCTCAATACTCAAATTTCCCCTCCTCGACTCCCCTCCTCGACTCCCCTCCTCGATACTTAGACCCGCCCACAGGAGATGCGAGCGGAGGACCGAGGAGGGGAACCGAGGAGAGAGGAGGGGAAGCAGCAGACGTTTAAAGAAATGAGAACTCCTCTCCTCTGAGCGGTCATATTAAAGCGACGTCCGTTCATTATTACGTGGCAACAGCTGCATCAGCTGTCGAGTGTTTCGTCATATTTTATAATCTCTGTTAGATCAGCTGAACATTGTTCCCCCACATATTTACTTTGAGTTCATTGAGAGTGCGGTATAATGAGACAATAACAGGCTACAGATTCACACACACGCACAAATATATTTATATAAATATATGCAATTTAAAGTATGAGAGCACTCTCATAATAACGTAACACAATCAGAGACTGGATATACCCCCCCCCCCTCTCTCTGGTCGCTGAAATGGGGAATTGAAATTACCTAAAGTTGTATTTGCAAGTATTAAAAGTAAGGACATCAAACCAACTGAGACCCGTCTGTCCGCCGCATCTGCGCACTGTACAACACACACCTACACACTGTACAACACACACCTACACACTGTACCACACGCACCTACACACTGTACCACACGCACCTACACACTGTACCACACGCACCGACACTATAGGCCTACCACACACTTGCTTGGAACAATCTTCAGCAAGAATTGAAACTGAGCAATCTCATTCCTCTGCATGTTTTTAAAGCTAGGCTAAATGAAATGCTTGCTGATACAATGGGCACTTGTAAATGTCTATAACTATGTATCCTGTAAATATAATGTATAATGTCCTTATTGTTTTATGTTTCATGTGGGACCTATATGCTGCAGGTCTCCCTTGAAAAAGAGATCTATGATCTCAATGGGACCAGTCTGGTTAAATAAAGGTTTGAAATGAAATGAAAACACCTACAGCTCCTAAAGCATAATCAGGCAACAGCCGTTGTGTATTTTATTATGAAGCACTAAATGTTCTTAGAAAAATATGGACTCTTTGTAGATATCTACTAAACTAAAGCAAATAAAGAGAGTAGGCCTGTTATACTGAGTGATATATATTTTACACACTGCTCTGCTTTCTGCAGGACCTCACAGCTGTTCTCACTGTAAACATCGCGTTGCGATGAGAGCAGTTTCTAAAATAATATCCAGGGGTTGCATGCAGAGCTGTCATTGGCTGAGATAAGTCCGGCCGTGCGTCACGCCGCCACCGTTCCCGGAAATGCATCCGCGGAGGAGCCGTGGAGGAACCATCAGTGTATCCTCGGTTATAGCTCCTCCAGAGAGCCTCCTCGACGCTCGATCCTCGGTCCTCGGTGTGCATTTAGAGAAATGAGACGTCCTTCAAAATGGCGCGCTGAAATTCATTTCCGGGTCACTACCGGAGGACCGAGGAGTCGAGGAGTTGAGGAGGGGAAATTTGAGTATTGAGAAGCCTCTCTTGATATAATAGGCTTGTTTGAGACAAGCAAGACCTGCGCAGTTGCGATCAACGTCTTGCTAGTGCGTTGCATGATGGTTAGTCATTAGAGGCTTCTCAATACTCAAATTTCCCCTCCTCGACTCCCCTCCTCGATACTTAGTCCCGCCCACAGGAGATGCGAGCGGAGGACCGAGGAGGGGAACCGAGGAGAGAGGAGGGGAAGCAGCAGACGTTTAAAGAAATGAGAACTCCTCTCCTCTGAGCGGTCATATTAAAGCGACGTCCGTTCATTATTACGTGGCAACAGCTGCATCAGCTGTCGAGTGTTTTGTCATATTTTATAATCTCTGTTAGATCAGCTGAACATTGTTCCCCCACATATTTACCTTGAGTTCATTGAGAGTGCGGTATAATGAGACAATAACAGGCTACAGATGCGGACACACACACACAAATATATTTATATAAATATATGCAATTTAAAGTATGAGAGCACTCTCATAATAACGTAACACAATCAGAGACTGGATATATCCCCCCCCCCCTCTCTCTGGTCGCTGAAATGGGGAATTGAAATTACGGGCCAAAAGTTGTATTTGCAAGTATTAAAAGTAAGCAGAGGACACCAAACCAACTAAGACCTGTCTGTCCGCCGCATCTGCGCACACACTGTACCACACACACACCTACACACTGTACAGGACACACCTACACACTGTACCACACACACACACACACACACACACACACACACACACACACACACACACACACACACACACACACACACACACACACACACACACACACACACACACACACACTGTACCACACACACCTACAGCTGCTAAAGCATAATCAGGCTACAGCCGTTGTGTATTTTATTATGAAGCACTAAATGGTTTTAGAAAAATATGGACTCTTTGTAGATATCTACTAAACTAAAGCAAATAAAGAGAGTAGGTCTGTTATACTGAGTGATATATATTTTACACACTGCTCTGCTTTCTGCAGGACCTCACAGCTGTTCTCACTGTAAACATCGCGTTGCGATGAGAGCAGTTTCTAAAATAATATCCAGGGGATGCATGCAGAGCTGTCATTGGCTGAGATAAGTCCGGCCGTGTGTCACGCCTCCACCGTTCCCGGAAATGCATCCGCGGAGGAGCCGTGGAGGAACCATCAGTGTATCCTCGGTTATAGCTCCTCCAGAGAGCCTCCTCGACGCTCGATCCTCGGTCCTCGGTGTGCATTTAGAGAAATGAGACGTCCTTCAAAATGGCGCGCTGAAATTCATTTCCGGGTCACTACCGGAGGACCGAGGAGTTGAGGAGGGGAAATTTGAGTATTGAGAAGCCTCTATTTTGTCCGACTTGCTCTGGAGGCTCGCCCACATGAGACTTTGAAATCTCGCGGGACAAAGACGGCCGCAGCCTTGAGAGCGAGGCGAGGCGAGTTGGCGCAGTTGCTCTCCACGAGCTGCGGAAGCGAAATGCTTGATGGGAAACGGCTCGCTGGTATCTCGAGCTGAGCGCTCATTGGTGGTTTTTACCACGTGCTGCTGATGAAACTCTCCAATTGGCTGGCAAAAGTTTGTTGTTGTTTTGTGTCAGTTTTACGTCGCCACATCCATTCCCATTTTTCATCATTGTTCCACAATTAGTGCTGTGTACCGGTACGCCGAACCGGTACTGGACTTGTAAAAAGTTTCGGTTCAAGTCCGGTTAAAACCGGAACGTCGGGAACCGGTACTTGGACTCGCAAAAAAACTAGCACTTACGTATATTCTGGTGTCTGTGGTTATTTAAACATTCCCTGATAAACGTTATTCAGCGTCAATAAATGAGTGCTAACCCCAGTGTGCTCAGTGTACAACATCACATGTCATTTCACCTTCGATTCACGGTTTGAAAACGTAGCATTTCGCCACATGCTAATGCTAACCGGAACGGAAGAATTTTCAGAATAAAAGCATTAAGTTAATATTGTGAACTTCCGTTTTTTTCAGAATAAAACTGATTTAAATTAAATAGTGTATTTAACTCAAAATTACGCCATATCAACATTGATTTTAATTTCTAACAGTATGTATGTACATCACTATGTATGTAGTATGTACTCCTGTATAATGTACACAAGCAGAGTTGTAGAAAAGTGGCAAAAAGTGTTTTTTTTACATTTGTACTTTGTAGAGAAATGTAGACACAAGTTGGAAGGGAGCAAAATAAACCTGACGAGTTTGAATTTGAGTTGATTATGAGTTAATTTTCAATTGATAATTAGCTCACAATAAGTTCACTTTAGTTACTCACACAACTTGACACAAGCCATGGGTTCAGGTCCGGACTTATAAGTCCGGACCTGAACCTGAACCTCTGGACTTGAGTCCGGACCTGAACCTGAATGTGAGTCCAGGTACGCAGCACTATCCACAATGTTTATCATCATGAAATGAATATCTATATATTTTATACTATACTGCTTACCGTTTTCATACTTTATATATCTTAGCATATTCATACACACTGTTCATACTGCTCACAGGCTGCTAGTGTATTCATACACACTGTTCATACTGCTCTCAGGCTGATATCTTAGCATATTCATACACACTGTTCATACTGCTCTCAGGCTGATATCTAGTGTATTCATACCCCACTGTTTATTCATCATTCAATTCATTCTATATGTTATTCTGTAGATTGTGTACATTACTTTCCACTTCACTGCTTGTTGCACCTGGTTAGAAGCTAAACTGCATTTCGTTGTCTCAGTACCTGTAATATGTGCAATAACAATAAAGTTGAATCTAATCTTGAGCAGGAACAAATGTATTTACTTAGTACATATCTGACATTAACGATTAAACACATGTGTGCATTCTTTATAAATGCAAACCGAGTCAAGCCGACTCCGGAGGTGGCGGTATGCACCTTAAAGCTGTTTGCAATCCGCCAAAAAACCGAGAGAAGAAGAAAAAGATGAAGAAGCCGACTCGGAGCTGTCCGACTTCAGGCGAGCTTTTTGAGACCTCCCCCGGCTGCGATCGGCTACTCTCGTCTACTTTCGAGGCGAGCCGCAACGCCTCTCAAACAAGCCTAATGCCTGTCTATGGGAGGAGTTAAGAGTCCTCTTCTAACACTTGATCAGACAAGAGCTGCCGGACAGTACGTTTGCTGTAAATATCTTTCCTTTATCACTTTATAATAATAACAAATGATATTTATATAGCGCCTTTCAAGGGACCCAAGGTCGCTGTACATGGTGGACAAACAGACAATCAAAGGGCAAACAAAACATAAAGGAAGCCGGGGGACCAAGAAAGGACGAGGGCCCGAAGCAGGCCAGGGTGAACAGGTGTGTTTTTAATGATGGTTTGAAGACGTCCAGGGAGGCAGCTTTACGGATCTCAGCAGGAAGTGCATTCCAGAGGGTGGGGGCCGCAACAATGACGCCCTGTCACCAACAGTTCGGAGGCGAGAGCGGGGGATGGAGAGCAGGCCCGTGTCTGAGGACCGCAGACTCCGAGAAGGGGTGTAGGGATGGAGGAGGTCCGATGAGTACCGGGGGGCGAGGGCATGGAGAGACTTGTACGTGAGGAGGAGTGTTTTGTACTGAATCCGGGACTCGACCGGCAGCCGGTGGAGGTGGATGAGGGTGGGGGTGATGTGTTCCCATGGCTTGGTGCGGGTGAGAAGCCTGGCGGCAGAGTTCTGGACGTATCGGAGCCTGTCCAGGGTTTTGATGGGAACCCCGGACAGGTTTCCATTGCTGTAGTCCGGACGGGATGTGACTTTTTTTTTTGCTGTATTATTATTTTAATTTGTATTCTATTTTTATCTTTATTTTCACCCTGTGTGAAGTGAATCCTGTTTTTCATTCTGACACCGTTGCTGTTATTAACGCCTGACTTTCAGAATCAGAAACAGCTTTATCACCAGGTAGATTGACGCGTACGAGGAATCTGACTTGGTGTCGTGGTGCAAGTAAAAAACACAGATAGAGAACTATTTTAAGAAGGCAAGGCAAGTTTGGTTCAACACCGGCTGAACAACATGTGCTTACAGTTAAACGTAAAAAAACCATTATGCATGATGTTCAGTAAACGACCAGTCAAAATCAAAGGATACAACATGGTTTTTTAACGGATCAGAAATTAGATTAGATTAGATTAGAATCTGTAATGACCACACAGCCAGGCTGGTGGAATTCGTGTTCAGTGCAGAGTATTGTTCCATACAATTCAACATACAATAAACAGACAATAAAAAGTACAACACACAGCACAGGGCAAAGACATCATAACATAAAGTTCAAGGTGTGGTGGATTATTATTGTTCATTGGGGTTATTTAGAGTCCATTTAGTGTCCGTATTGCAGAGGGGAAGAAGCTGTTTTTGAAGCGAGCGGTTCTGGCGGACAGTGACCTGTAGCGCCTCCCTGAGGGCAGAAGTTGGAAGACATGGAGACCTGGGTGGGAGGGGTCAGAAATGATTTCCTTTGCCCTTGTGACGGTTCGTTGGTGGTGAAGTGATTCGAGTGACGGAAGGGGACTGCCGGTGATTTTTGATGCTTTATTGACGATACGTTGAAGTCTATTCCGGGAGAGGTTGTCTGAACTGCTGTACCAGACGGTGATGGAGGATGTGAGGATGCTTTGGAGGATGGCTGTGTAGAACTGGATTAGGAGAGGTTTCCTCACTCTGTATTTCTAGAACTCGTCCCCCACTTCAAGTATCTTGGAGTCATACTGGACTCGAACTTGACTTTTAAGAAACATATCAAGAAAGTATCAAATACTTTTAAATTCAACTTGCAACATTTTAAACAAATCAGACCTTTCTTAACGGTCAATGCTGCAAAGTCATACCATTACCTCCACTGCGTGATTCTATCCCACAGCTGTTCAAGAGAGCTAAAAGGTGTTTGACAGAAAGCCAAAGTCATACCTCCACTGTACCATCCTGGAACAACACAATTTCTTGAGTTTTGACCATTTTAAGTCTTTTAAAAGTATGTGCTTTATTTATAAATGTTTACATGGACTGCCCCCCCCTCCCTCTTAGGGGAGTTCATCCACAGAAACCACACTGGACGCTGCACTAGGTCAGAAACCAGAGGAGACTGTGAGGTCCACCGCAGACGGACCACTTTTAGTCAAAATGTCCTCTAATTAAAGGCTGCTCGTTGTGGAACAGCCTCCCAGCTGAGACACGGATCGTCCCACTCTCAATAGGTTCAAAGGTCAACTCAAAGAATGGATGAGAAACAACCAGACGTGCCATCACCGCTAAATGCACTTTAACACGGGGGTATCTCCTCCTGCACTTTAGGCAGCTCTTGTATCTCCTCTTGCACTTTATAAGTTGTTGCTGCTATATTGTAAATACTTGTGTGTGCTGCTCTTGCTCTTTCTGCATATCATGTATTTATTTTTGCTGTGTTTATAAATGTCATGTTCTTAAATGTTATGTGAGGGACTACGGATGGAAATGAGCTCAAAGCTAAAATCCGGCATATTTACACTTGAAGCATTATTTGTCTTAAGTGTCCCTCTTCAAATAAACAATGAAATGAAATGAGATAATTTCCCCAAGGGGATAAATAAAGTTTCATCTTATCTTCTCTACAGTCTCTGTACAGATGTTGCCAGCGTTCGGCTCTCCTGGTCGTCTCCAGACGGTCGTTGAGCTCGGTGTCTCCCCCCAGCTCGGTGTCTCCCCCCAGCTCGGTGTCTCCCCCCAGCTCGGTGTCTCCCCCCAGCTCGGTGTCTCCCCCCAGCTCGGTGTCTCCCCACAGCTCGGTGTCTCCCCCCCCTCTGCACACCAGGTTCCTGCTCTACCTCACCCAGTGCTTCTACGATGTGGAGATGCTCCAGAGCTGGAGTTTTCTGCGGAGGTGGAAGAGGGTTCAGAAGAGAAATACGTAAGGAAACATTTTGGCTGTCTTAAACATCGAGAAGCTTCCAAACCAGTGTTGCTGGTATCTGTTACTGGGAGCAGTTGTAACGGGATGTGTCATCAAACTAATTAACTGGTTTAAAGCTGTTCCTGATTAATGCACACATTTCCTGGAATCAGTGTTGGGAAAGTTCACTCTCTACATGAACTAGTTCAGTTCACAGTTCACACATTTTAAAATGAACTAGTTCAGTTCATAGTTCATAATTCAAAATGTTGAACTAAAGTTCATGGTTTCAAAAATGAACTAATTTATAGTTCATAGTTCTTTTTTCAATACGTTGCTGCGAGCTATTATTTGTCTCCTGTACGATGTTAATGGGCCATTTAAATGTTTACAATATCCTCAGAGGGCCGTACAAGTTATTGACCTCTGCTTAAAAAAACTAAAATCACAGCCCATTCATTTCATTCTGTGCAAAGAAAAAGCAACCTCTTAATCCAGATATCTCACCATGACTCGCGTATGCATGCACGTGCAGGGTGTGGCGTGACCACCAAAACAGAAAGATATGGACACAAGATGTGTGCAAATGTATTTAGTTTCCTATCCATGTGAACATGATTTAAGTGGGGGGGACCTAACCTCCTCTAGGGGGGTCCGGGGGGCATGCTCCCCTGGCAAGATTGTTTGCACTATGAGAGCAACATTAGGAGATCTATGGACACATCTCTCAACACCCAAACACAACTGTCAGCAGATTTTCTTTTAATTTATGGATATTTGACAAATCACTCCCCTTTGAAACTGTATTCTTCTTTATTAATAACTGTCATATAGTATTTTATACCTGTTTACTTTATTCTCTTGTTTTTTTTATAACTATAATGATCATATAAAGATGTGCCTTTACCTCCCTGGTTGTAGACAACGCTTCTTATATTCGTTAGCATAGCTAGCTAACCAGATGCTAATGATAACAACACAGTTATTGACTGTATGACAGATGAACAGATCGCCACTGGGCTTTCAACTAAAGACACAGACACGCAGAAACTGCGGCATGTGTATGGACTTATCGGTACTGCAATTTCTGAAGTGCTGGAGTGGCGTTCTGGTGCTCTCCGTCAGAACTGCACCCCTGTCAGTCGAGACATATACCACGTGATGACACGTTAGGCTCGTGTTGTGTTCAAGGACCCTGACCTTGGCCAGGAAAAACAGGCACTAGCTTGTTTAATTTTTTTGCGGTCTAGATTTCTTTCATTTTTTTATTCTTTGCGTGTGTTTATAAATTACCTCGAGGGCCGTACCAAATTGTCTCGCGGGCCGTATACGGACAGAGGCCGGAGGTTCCCCACCCCTGCCGTAGAGTCTCACTCTGAGCGAGTGCTGCTGCAGCTGCTCTCGGCTTCGTCCATACTAATTCATTCATTCAATGCTCGCCGGTTCCGCGGTTCCACATTGTTTGTTGTGAGGAGTCTGATATATTTAGTATATTTATATTTTAGTGCGACAGCCAGGGGTGACAGGCGCGTACGCGTCACAGGCATTTTGAAGCCTGTTTACGGTGTGTTTTAACTGGGTTTTCGGCTGAAATGCATATGAAATCTGGCACACTTTTGAACGCCGTTATAATACAGTGCTGAGAATGAACGCACTTTTGAACGCCGTTATACAGCGCTGAGAATGAACGCGTTCTCAATTACGTTCATCTAGCGGAAATACAGTACGTTCAGTTCACGTTCGCCCAAAATATGAACGCGTTCATGAACGATCGTTCATTGAACGCGTTCAGGTACATCACTGCCTGGAATATAGTCCAACTAAAGGTCAATGCACGAATACAAAGAAATCCTCCAAAAATAAATGTAATAGTTCAAGTTAAGACATTTTTTAATATTGGTTATTGTAAAATATTAGGGAAGGGCCTTATAAAGATTTAGATATTATATTGATACATTTTATTGTGATATCAGACCAAATATTGTCTTAGATTTTGTATATCGTAATATGGCATTTAAAGGCTGCATTACAGTAAAGTAATGTCATTTTATATTTGTCTTGACCAACTAGTCATCACATTCAAATTATTGATGGTTATTTAGTAAGTAATGTAATCATTTTTAAAGCAGTACAATATTGTCAGAATATTGATATTGTTGTATGAAGGAAAAAGTAAAGTGATATCTGATTTTCTCAATATCGCCCAGCCCTATTTCCGTTCCAGTTTGTGAAGTTTCTGTATCTTTTTGACCTTCGCTGACTTTTCCCTTCTGTCTTTCACAGTTACTATGGCTACACTCAGAAGAACTACGGATCAGACATCGCAGCAGCGTATTACATCCTGAGTCTGAAGGGAGGGCTCAGGTGAGAGCCTTTTTTTTTTACATTAAACAAATATTCTTTTGTCCCTCACTTTTCTCCCGGCGTTAGAGACAGTTTTTGGTTTAGTTTTTTGTGAAAAAGCCAAATATGTTCACCTAGTGGCTACCTCTGTAGTCGAGGGAATATAAAAGACTACAATTCCCACAGCGCCGGCCCTTTAAGAGACACAGATATAGGCGAAAATATATGGAAGTTAACGTCAAGACGTAGTTTTTAACCGTCAAATTACAACCTGTAGACACAACCATTGGTACACCTTTACGGTATGTACTGTATGAGGCTATTCTTGATGCGCCTCCATCTTGTATTAAGTTGCCATATCTCCTGTAATAATGCAGCATAGGGGATACATTTATCGTGTTAAAATGTTCCGCTGTGATCCAGTTTCCATGTGTTCTTCTGCGTCGTGTCCTCAGGTTTGTCGGCCAGTCAGAGTGGTTCATTGCAGATCGGAGGGGCAAATTTAATTGGGCTTTCTTGGATCACAAAGACACACCCCTGGAGGAAGTGAACATGAACTACACAGGCATCAACTACAGAGGGCTGGACAACCTCGGTAAAGAGGGGTTTTTGTTCCTTTCAATCCAACTTTTCTCCCAACTGTATCCTCCCTTTCTGTCCCTCTGACCTCGTCTGACTCATGTCCTCCCGCAGAGGAGCAGAAATCTTTGCGGACTCTGTCATTACGAGGATGTCCTGAAGTGAACGACTGGTTTCTGGCCAGGCTTCACATGTTCGAGGACTCTCTGGAGGAACTGGACATCTCTCACTGTCCACGCATCACGACAGGCGGCCTGGCTGCACTCAGGAATCTCAAGTTAGTATCCGAACACTTGAAACATTACCAAATCACTTCTTTTGTATTATTACGCTCATTTTCAGGTTCATATCAGTAGGGATGTAACGATATATCGAATATCGCGGTAAATAAATGTCTCAATACCGTCGTGAGACTGACAAAATCTACCACGAGATTTTTTTAACCCTTTATTCAACCAGATGGTCCCATTGAGATCATCGATCTGTTTTTCAAGGGAGACCTGTCCAACATGGCAGCAAGTAGGTTACAACATGAAAACAACAGATAACACTTATGGCATCGTATTTACAGGGCTACATCTACACACCTAGAGACATTGACAAGTACCAACAGTATATTTATATCTCTGTCAATAAGCCTCACCTTCTTGGCAACAACTGTATTATTTTTTAAATGGTGGAGAGACAATGCACAGTTTTACCCACTGCTGTCACTCATGGCCAAAGCATATCTCTCTGTCCCCGCAACATCAGTACCAAGCGAGAGAGTTTTCTCCACAGCAGGGGATTTTGCAAACGCCCAAACATCCCAGCTTCTACCTGGAAATGTGGAAATGCTCACATTCCTAAAAGATAACCTTGATGACGTTGAGTGAGTAAGTTAGAGTTGAGTTACTTGAAAAACTAAAGTGAAACTTGATTTATTCTATTGCAGGGTCTGATTCAGGGACGTGCACAGGTACGGGCTAATGTTGCCCGGGCAACGGCCCTTTTGAACTTTTTGGCTGACCTGCCCCTCTGGAGAGAGCGAAAGTCTTTTTTTTCTGCCGAATAAACATGATAAGCCCACAATTAGTATTGTAGAGTCTCGCTGCGATAAAACACACCTTGCCAGCGCTGACATCTGCCCCCAGTCACGTGACTTTGTTTACAATCTGACAGCTGAAAAGCAAAGGAAAGCCCTCCGAGTCCGGTCCGGCCTCATGTGGCTATGGTGATCATGTGCCTGCCTGGCTTTGGTGGCCAATCCTCGGGTCAATCTGTCCCCGGAAATGTCCCTGTTTTTAAATATGCTTTTATTGATTTTGAGTTTTCTCATGGCAGTTAGAGTATCGGGGACAAACCAGGGGACTTTACTTCCTCTTGACACCGTCGGTTATTTACAAAAAAAACACTGCTCCGTAAACTCCCTCACCGCTCTCTCTCTTTTCTTGATCGCCCTCTCTCACATACGGGAGAACACTTCTCACATCCGTTACAATGGTCAAACTACATTAAAACAGAATTGTCCGCATGTTGTCTTTAATAGTTGCCAACATTAGATATGTTAATGAGATATGGACCGCAAAACAAAACATTTCCCTGGTTTTCATTTTTTTATAAAAAGCTCTTATGTTTTCGGGGGGGTGGGGGGAGGCCCTTTTTCTAGTTTAGAGCAATAGCCCCTCCAAATGTCTGTGCACATCCCTGGTCTGATTATTATATTGTTGACACTTTAAAATACTACTATCCTACTAAAATGCTGAACAAATCAGATTTATTATTTAATAAAGAAAAACAAATTCACATTTTTTTTCCTTTTTTTTTCAATATCGTGATAAATATCGTACCGTGGACCGGAAGTAAACAATGGAGGCTTTTCAGGCAAAGAGGGAACTTTGGAATTTAGATCTCGCCGACCATTTACATGCACCCGATATAACTCACTACAGGAGAGGGGAAACCCCAAGAAAGCATAATAAGGGCTCTTTAAATGTTCTCACTGTTTGTTGTGTGCCTGTTCTTCAGAGGACTGAAGCGTCTGGATGTGTCGTCCCTCCCTGGGATCTCGAGTCCAGGCGTGGTCATCATCCTGCTGGAGGAGATGTTACCAAAGTGCGATGTCATTGCTAACGGCTACGACCACACGCTGAGGGAGGAGAGCTGAAGGAGGAGCCCATGTGAAGGACGGACGTCAGAGGAATCGAGAGACTTTGTTCAGAAAGAGAGAGGGTCTTCTGTGAGAGCTCGGAAAGTCTGCTTTCATGCTATGGAAACATTAACGATACAATCCCTTTATGGGAGGGGCGATATAGACACAGACAATATCCAGCATCTTCATTTTTCAATGGACATCTGCACAAGTCTTGTCACACATAGTAAGGAACAAACATGTACTTCCTCAAGTTTGTTAGACATCTGTCCTCTCTTGTCGGATATAAATCTATATGGGTACGTCTGTCTGTCTGTCTGTATGTATTGAGCAAATTGAACCTTGTGCATGTGTTTTGTTTGCAGAAATGTAAACATGATTTGAAATGTACTGAATAAAGATTTTATTTCATGATTTGTGTACACTTATTACCTTTACCTATAACATACAAGTTCTGTGGCAACACGCCCAAATGTGTATTTCAAATCTTCACTGTGGAAGCTTATGTGAGGAAACTAAAGCCCATAATGCACTATGAGCCTTGTAGGATCAGATCTGATATTAGATGGACAAAGACACCAGAACTATTGGGAGACAAGAAATAACTCGGATGAGGCAATCACTGCTACTTATGTATGTAAAGATGTCTTCTGCAATGCTTTGGTAGCCAATTTTTAAGTGAACAGAACTTGTTTTATGAGCCAGTCCTACTTTACAATGCATGTTGGGTAATATTGCCTATTTTAAATGTAGATGTTTCCTCTTCTCCACGTTTATTAACTTCTTGTTGATTATATAGACTTGTATGTGACACTCAGTGGTGTTAAGTAACATTTCCTTGCCAATATCTTTGTACTTTACTTAAGTTACCTTTTGAATGCAGGACTTTTACTGTAACAGAGTATTCCTACACTCTGGTACTTCTACTTTTACTTAAGTAAAATACCTGAGTACTTCTTCCACCTCCGGTTTTACAATGTATAATATTGTCTCCTATAAAGTTGATATGTGGCATATTGTCCATCTTAATATCCGTTTATTTAATAGTTGTATGTAGGTGACATTTTAAAGAACCTTTAATTGTAGAATAGTTAAACACCTGAACTGTTGAAGCAACATCCTTAATATTCATCCGGCTGCTTACAAAATATGTATCTATTTTCCTATCATATTTCAATAACTTGCATATAGGCTATTATTGCGCTATTTATTTCACTTTTTAAACTATTTTTATATTACTATTTACTTGCACTATATTTTCTATTCATCTGTGTTTTGTGTTGCACTGTTGGAGAAGCCTGTGACACAAGATTGTCATCGGCATAACTACACTGTAGCTATGTTCGTATGACAAATAAAGAACCTTGAACCGTGGTAGGAACCTATTACCTCATGGGAACTCGGTCACCACCAACCCGGACCGTGTTTCTGACGGACAACAACAACTGAGTGCTCGCTGTAGCATAAACCAGGAACCTGTCGTAACTTCGTGAAATCTGGGATTTAAATAATTTGTCAATCAGACCTTTGTGGTGAAAGCGTTTCAGTCTACGGATAAATGTCTGAAGCATCAGGTAGGAAGACTGTGTGATGATAAATGAAGTTTTAATTTAAATAAATAAACGGTGCTACACTGAGCTAGCCATAAAGCTAACAGCGCTTAACTCGAAGATACATTTTTTGACACAAGTGATATTTAATTTCTCCATTTTTAGAACGTCCTAAAAAAGAAGAAGAAGAAGAAGAAGAAGTTACGCCTGAACCCGAGGTTAGAAACATGTTATTTGTATGTAGCTAGACAATGTTAGCGAGTATCGAGTAGTATATATTCACAATGTCAACATGTCAATTCCTCCAAAAAAACCAATAGTAAAATAATAAAATGGTACATGCATCAAAATATATATGAAACACTAATAATAAAAACACTATTTATCGAGTTAGCGAGTACTTTTAGGTGGGGTAACTCTACTCGGCTGACTGTTAGCTTTCCAAACAAACACGTCACCTGTCATCGTCTGACTTCCGCAGATCTGGAGAAGAAGGCAGCCATTCACTAGAGTACTGCCTGTTCTCTTTATACATCCATGTGCATCCATTTTAATGTCAGCATTGTGGGGTTTGTTTTGTAGGAGGACTCGGACGACAGCAGTGGAGAAGAGGCTGCAGGAAACACAGAGAGTATGTGACTGTGACAGTGGTGCAAAAACATCAAATAGAAAGTCCAGCTAATAACAACAGCTGCTACATTATTGCACTGTTATTTTATAATGACATTTACTCAATTAAAGTACAATGTTAAGGTACTTGTATTTACATGTTATGCTACTTCATATTTCCACTCCACTAGAATTTCGAAAGCAAATATTGCACTTTTTACTCCTACTTCTAAGTTGCTACACCTTTTTCAGCTGAACATTTTAAAGGATGTAAACATTAATGCATAACTTATTATAATCCAGTGATTTAATACAGTATTACTCAGAAAATAGGACGTTATGCATAAATACTACGTGTAGTTGTTGTTCTTTACTTTTAACTGAGTATTTCAACACTAGTATTAATAGTTTAACTTAAAGGGGACCTATCATGCAAAATGCACTTTTTGATGTCTTCTACATAAATATGTGTCCCCGCTCCCCGGTGCGTCGGGGAACTCACGCAGCGTCAGAAAATAAAACCTTTTCTCTTTTCCTCCATACCCAAATCGTTTTAAAACGGAGGTACAACGAGCGATACAGATTTGCTGCCGACGGACCCACAGAAAGTTGCTATCAGAAACAATGCCTGACGTGTTTTGGACGTAATCTCGTCTTTGTTTACATTAGCAAGCCTCGCTAACACTCAGAGCTAACCTGTACTGGAGAGCACGTGTTTAAAAAGCAGGAAATAAAGAAAGAACTCACTTTGTGATAAACCCGCAAGAGAAAAAGCAATTGAGCTCCATACTGTTTCAGAAATAATCCTTGATGTGGTTTAGAACAGGATGGCGTTTTATCACTTTATCTCCGGTAGAATTCTGATCAGGCATTAGCTCCGCCTCCTCTTTTTTTTTTTT
Source organism: Pseudochaenichthys georgianus (assembly GCF_902827115.2). Lineage (NCBI taxonomy): Eukaryota > Metazoa > Chordata > Actinopteri > Perciformes > Channichthyidae > Pseudochaenichthys > Pseudochaenichthys georgianus. Next base: position 40,225,632 of record NC_047515.1, read on the forward strand.
TTTAGCTAAGGACCCAAGATCCGCGTTTCTCTAACAGGGCTTCAAAAGAGAAGTATGAGCAGTAAGAGGCATGGCTACAACGGGGGATCTGTTTGGTATTTGAGGCAAAAAACTTCACAGACATGTTTTGTATAGGTATGGCCCTACAATACATGTTTCCAGTATAGCATAATAGGTCCACTTTAATTAAAACACTGGAGTATTTATTATACATCTGCTCCAACACTAAATGTTTGATTCATTCCTTTTGAACTTAACGATCCCATTTGTTTATTGTGTCTGAATGCATTGAATTGTGTTTTTAATGTTACTCTCTTCATCTGGTTGTCCTCAGTGGACTTCCTGCGTAACCTCTTCTCCAGCACGCTGGGCCTCGGATCACCAGAGAAAGTTCTGGATGATCTGACTCTGGAGGGAGTGGCACGATACATAAAGAGCGGCAAATGTGAGTTTGTGTCCGCCTCTCCGTTAGGGATGGGAATGATTCATCCAATATTCAAAATGATTCAGGTATTCGAATATAAATTATAAACATTTGTATTTTATTTTTATGGGAGGGGTAGTCTAAGTTGATTACATATTATCAAATGGATTCATTAAATGACAGTGCCAGGAAAATATCATATAAAACTTGGTTTGATTTCTATATTTATTTGAAAATGTATTTATTTATTAAAAACAATTATAAGTGTTGGGAATGCTCTCCCCTGCATGTCCTCCTTCGCCCTCTGACGCAGCAGACCAGCCTCGAGCAGCCGTTATCTCCCGTAAGGAGGGGCTGCCCAAGCAAGTTGTTGATGTTGCCAGTTTGTGACCGGGCAGCTCTCGGTCAGAGATAGTTATTGTTGTGGGACACCTGGAACACATCCTTCTCAGGTGGAGAGGACCCCGAGCCATAAGAGACAACAACTGTGATTCAGTGTCCTCAGCTGTTTAGTCTCTCTATTGAAGAATGTAGATTATCAGACTCTGAACTAGTTAACCCTGGAGCTGCAGGAGGGCTCTTCAGAATTGACGTGGCATCTCTACCGTGAAGTCAGAACCTCTGACTCTTGGACTTGTTTTGTGAGTTATCCGCGGCCGAAGCTCCAAATAAACCCATCAGTGTTTGCCATCAGAGCTCCAGCTCTCCCCGTGTCTCCTTTGAGTCGGCGACTCCTCCTGCATTGCTACGCAGAAGTTTCCCCACAATAGGATATCTCAATTCGGTTTATCGGTTAACTTAATAGTTTTTTTTGGGGGGTCGAATATTCGAATATAAATTTGCTTTCAAAAGTCCATCCCTATTATCCATCACATCATAGTGGATTGATTTTCTCCTGTTTACATATTGCATTTATTATATATATATTAGAGTATGAGTATTTCATGTCAAATATGTCCATCACACAGGTAAAAACATCATCTGCATGGTTGGAGCCGGAATATCCACATGTGAGTACCAGGAAACAATTACTTTTGAAAGCATCGTTTTGTTGTTAAGTGTTTAAAAAGTGACCATCAATATCCTCTCCGTCCGCAGCGGCTGGGATCCCGGATTTCCGCTCACCAGAAACTGGGCTTTACGCAAACCTGCAGAAATATAACCTGCCTTACCCTGAGGCCATCTTCCAGATCGATTACTTTAAGGTGGGTTTTGAATTATTATAATTTACGATTAGATACACAAGATAAGCTAAGAAGCCAAGTGTCCATGTTTGTTGTAGTGTAATGCCAAGATAATGCACATTTAAGAAGGGTCGTCTGAAAGCCCTTTGAAAGTTAGGACCTTAATCTAAGAAACAAAACACAGCTTACCAAACCAATGTAATAAAATGTCTCCTTCTTCTCAGAAACATCCAGAGCCTTTCTTCGCCTTGGCCAGGGAGCTTTACCCAGGGCAGTTTAAGGTAGTACACCACACACTGCTGCTTTGTAAGCCTCATACTCATTGTTGAAAACTGTTCGAAATGAACAAATACATCAAGTCTAAAATCCAACTTCAGAAAAACAGCCTCTTTTTGTTATTGCTGTTTAGCCGACAATCTGTCACTACTTCATGAAGCTGCTGAAGGACAAGGGTCACCTGAGACGCTGCTACTCTCAGGTAGGAGAACACTTCACACTCAATATGTCTCATATCTTATTTCCTACCTGACATCCAGAATACTGAGTCTCTCTCCATTTTCAAATCACGTCTTAAAGGTCCCCTGTTACCATCAATATATTACAGATATATACAAACATGTCTCCGAGTGTTTGGCTCCAAACACCAAACGGGTCATTGCAGCATTACCCATAATCCCCTCTGTTTCAGCCCTGTTTCCAAAGAGATTTAAAAAAAAAAAACACAATAGCCGCTTTCACACCTTTGCCGTACTTAGTTCCCAGCGCTTAGTGCCCCCATGGAACGAGGTACGGATCGCCTTCACACCGGAATAAGTTCCTGAGGCAAGATTACGCAAATGAAGCCGCTGACGTCACTTCTTCTTCTTCTGCTTTGGGTTTACTGGCAGGCCGCAAACCACTTCACGGCGTATACTGCCACCCGAAGTCCCCGGCGCTTTCACACCGGAGTACTTTTCCCGTTTAGTTCCGATAGTTCCTGGGATTTTACGTTCACACCAAAAAGAGAACTTAGTTCATGAGAACTTTTACCCCCATTTGCAGTGCCTGCTAGAGAGGTGGTGCTTTCCTGGGGAGAAACAAGTACCAATTTCTGATTGGCTGGGCGGATTGCAAACCACACCCCGTAAAACTCTGAAAAGTGTTGTGAAGTCGCCATTTTATTATCCTCGCATTAGCATTATTAGCATTAGCATTAGCCCAGCGCAGAAACCCAGAGAGACTAACGGCCCGTCCACACAGCGGCGTGCGTTGACGCTTCACCGTTCACTTTGAATGGGTTGACGTCACTTTTCGCCGAACTGCATCGTGGGAAGCGACGTGGAGCGTTGCTGGCGTGGCTCGCTGCAAAAGTTGAGCAATGTTCAACTTTTGACGCCTCGGCAGAAGCGCCAGCCAATCGAATCATATGCCAGTACAAGCTCTAGCCAATCAAACCGCTGCTTGTGTGTCAGGGGCGGGAGATTCATGTGATTGGTTGTTGGTCGAGTTTCAGACACGCCCGCCGGCAAGCGTCAACGCACGCCGCGCTGTGGACAGGCCGTAACTTATGGCAACACAAAAGAAAACATGGGAGCGGTGGAGATGAGGAGGTGTCGGCGTTCTGGCGATTTACCCGGAAGGCTTCAGTCGAAGCTGCTGCCAGTCCCCAACTCCGGGGATTTTCAGACAGGTTTTTATATACCGTACTTTTTGGACTATAAGCCGCGACTTTTCCCCCCATTTTTTTGTACAGCTAACGGCCACTAGGGAACCTCCTAAATCTATGGATTTTACAGGTACAATTAACCACCTTTAACACTATGGGCTCTAGGACCGGTCCGCGCCCGCCACCTTTAAGCCGGAAAAGAGTGAGACAGGTAGCGCGCCAAAGTAAAAGTGGAACCGAGAGACAGAACGAGAGCAAGACAGACGGACAATTTAGCTGCGGCGGCTGATATGCAGGTGCGCTTTACAGTCCGAAAGGTACGGTAAATGGATCAGGACAAAAAGAGAGAGAATCTTTTTCCCTGAAACTTTCAGAGTCTCTTTCGACAGAGAGGAGACGCATGTTTGTGTATAGAAGACATGAAAAAGTGGATTTTGCACCTTCTATAAATATTATATTGACGTATATCTGTGTGTGTGTTCATTCAGAACATCGACACCTTGGAGCGAGTGGCCGGATTAGAGGGAGAGGATCTGATAGAAGCTCATGGAACGTTCTTCACGTCTCACTGTGTCTCCTGCAGCAAGGAGTTCAACCTGGACTGGATGAGAGGTCCGCTCTCACTGGCCCTCACAAAGAAAACAGCTTCTGGTTGTTGAGCGATTGTGATTCCAGCCGTTTGAGACTTGAACCGCCTCTCTTCGCTTTGCAGATCAAATCTTTTCTGACGACGTTCCCCGATGTGATGCGTGCGGCAGTTTGGTGAAGCCAGGTCAGTTGATCGTTTCACTTCTTTTCATCCAATGTATTTGAGGTCCCTTGTTTCTCTTCCTGAAAGCCCTTTGGACCTTTCTGCACACCGTCTAATATCTGTCCTACTCTACAAACATGACAGTTGGATATATGCGTCTCTTTATCTCAACATGTCTTTGTACCTATGTGTCCCTTGCATCCTTTGACCCAGACATCGTCTTCTTTGGAGAGAATCTACCTGTCCGGTTTTTCACTTCAATGAAGATGGTGAGCACACACACACACACACACACCCACACACGGTGATATACAAATGTAGGAGATGTGTGTGTGTTTACATGGTGGTGGTTTTAAAGGATGCATGACAGGTTAAGAAAATATGACGTAACACCTCTGTGGGAATCAAAACGTTTACACTGTCTTCATTCACCTGTCAGGACTTTCCTCGCTGTGATCTGCTCATCGTCATGGGAACGTCTCTGCAGGTCCAGCCGTTTGCAGGTTTAGTCGGCAGGTACTGCAGATCAAGTTTCACGTCATACTGCTTTCCACAGACTCTAACTGTGACCGTCGAGCTCCCGTTGAAGCTATTCTGCATCATAAAAGATTTCCAGAAAGAATCTTCTAATCGTCTCCGCGCTTGAAGCTGAGGGATCTCTCCCCCGCATGTTTGCAATTTATCGTTCATTGCTCCGGTTACTAACATATATATAGGTTTTATTATTATGTATTTATTTCAACAAGGCCCGTGCGTACAAATACATTCATCTCAGAAAAGAGAGGGGGGGATTTATGCCAGGTCAAGTACAGGTCAATAAAATAATGCATAGTGCGGTTAAAATATAATATTACACAGTTCCAATGTTAAAACTCAGATTACAGGGTCGTTCATGTTGGCACGGCTGGTGGCTTGATATTCATCGTTTTGCACCATGAGAGAAAGAGAGAGTCAGACCAGGTTTTAAATTCAACTGGAAGAATATTCCAGTGTTTAAAGTTCACCTATTCTGCAAAATCCTCTTCTTCACGTATTATTTATTCAACATGTGTCCCCTCTTCTTCATGTCTCTCCTACATCAACCTGTGTCCCCTCTTCTTCATGTCTCTCCTACATCAACCTGTGTCCCCTCTTCTTCATGTCTCTCCTACATCAACCTGTGTCCCCTCTTCTTCATGTCTCTTCTACATCAACATGTGTCCCCTCTTCTTCATGTCTCTCCTACATCAACCTGTGTCCCCTCTTCTTCATGTCTCTTCTACATCAACATGTGTCCCCTCTTCTTCATGTCTCTTCTACATCAATATGTGTCCCTCTTCTTCATGTCTCTTCTACATCAACATGTGTCCCCTCTTCTTCATGTCTCTCCTACATCAACATGTGTCCCCTCTTCTTCATGTCTCTTCTACATCAACACGTGTCCCCTCTTCTTCATGTCTCTTCTACATCAACATGTGTCACATCTTCTTCATGTCTCTTCTACATCAACATGTGTCCCCTCTTCTTCATGTCTCTTCTACATCAACATGTGTCCCCTCTTCTTCATGTCTCTTCTACATCAACATGTGTCCCCTCTTCTTCATGTCTCTTCTACATCAACATGTGTCCCCTCTTCTCCATGTCTCTTCTACATCAACATGTGTCCCCTCTTCTTCATGTCTCTTCTACATCAACATGTGTCCCCTCTTCTTCATGTCTCTTCTACATCAACATGTGTCCCCTCTGTGGAAAGAGACTCTGAAAGTTTCAGGAACAAAGATTCTCTCTCTTTTTGATCCATTTCTATAAAAACCTGTCTGAAAATGAGCTGATCAGATTTTTCCCACTTGATGATGTCATAACGATGTGTTGTCTTGAGTAACCATTAGCCAATCAGCAACCAAGGTAACCCCCCCCCCCTTATCACCTGAATCTCCTCTAGAGCTCCATTGAGTTCTTTGTAACCAAGTCTCTCTCAGAGGGGCGTGGGGAGGGGCTCCTTATTTTCATCTAAAGTAACAGACAGAGAATCAGCACTTTGGAAACAGAGGGGATTATGGGTAATGCTGCAATGATCTGTTTGGTGTTTCAGCCAATCAGAGACAGGTTCTGGATATATCTGAGAGCTGTAATATATTGATGAAGAACTGTATAATATGGGACCTTTAAGTAATTTGTTTCCGTCCCTTGTTCCTTGCTCTCTCTCCTCTCTCATTAGAGTTTCTAAAAGTTGCCCCAGACTGCTCATAAACATGGAGAAGGCCGGGCAGGTGAGCGTTTCCCCCTCCATCAAACATGTCCTGCCTGTACGCTGACTATTCTTTACGTCACAGATGTATTCCCTGTTTCCTCCGCAGGCGGATCCTATGCTCGGGCTGCTGGGTTTTGGAGGAGGCATGGACTTTGAATCGGACAAAGCGTACAGGTGAAACTGAGAGACTTCCTGTCGCAAATTGTTCGGCTGGTTTACCTTTATTGTACCATTTCAACTTCTTATCCTGTATCTAGAACTTCTGATTGCATCTACCCAATAGAGAAGAAATCATCCAGGTTATACACATCGATCAGATTAAAGGGGAAAGAGATTATTTGGGATGATGAACAGTTTTTAAGAAATGTATCACCTGGGTCAAAATGATGAAATAATCAGTAATGGTTAGGGATGTAACGATATACCGAATATCGCGGTAAATAAACGTCCCAATACCGTCGTGAGACTGACAAAATCTACCGCGATTTAAAAAAAAAAAAAAAATTAAATTATTTTTTTTTAACACTTTTTTTTGTTTTAAACCTTTATTCAACCAGATGGTCCCATTGAGATCATCGATCTATTTTTCAAGAGAGACCTGTCCAACATGGCAGCAAGTAGGTTACAACATGAACATAAAACAACAGATAACACAAAAGGACATTGTATTTACAGGGCTACATGTACACACCTAGAGACACTGACAAGTACCAACAGTATATTTATATTTATATATCTCTCGTGAACTGTCAACCGGGGGGGGCGGTGTTATGCCGCGTGTGCATGCACCTTGCGGGAGCGCACACAGCGTAAAGCAAAACCTCCCAGACATGTGTTGATCTGTACGGCAAAGTACGGTTTGGAAACTATATCATTTCCTTTTGGAGGGCAAGCATACCACGGCATAACACCAGAGCCTCGCTGCGGGGAAACGTTGTCAAAATGACAGACTGCTTTCAGATTTTTCCGTCATTGTTAAATAAAATATTCGGTTAACGCGACCACTGCTGTCCCGGCGACATCAGTACCAAGCGAGAGAGTTCTTTCCAGAGCAGGGGATATTGTAAACGCCCAAACATCCCAGCTTATAAATACCTGGAAATGTGGACATTCTCATATTCCTAAAAACCTGTCTGATGATGCTGAGTGAGTGAGTTTGAGTTGAGTTACTTGAAAAACTAAAGTGAAACTTGATTTATTTTATTGCAGGGTCTGATTATTAAATGTTGAAAAAACAAAATTAGAATTTTTTTTTTTTTCCTTTATTATTCAATATCGCGATAAATACCGTACCGTGGACTTGTTATCTCGATATTATCGTACCGTGAGTTTTTGGTATCGTTACATCCCTAGTAATGGTTGATAAACAGTATATCATATTAAATGTGCATGTATTTTATCCACCAGTTTGAACTAAGCATCAACTTCCAGGTTTGAAAAGATGCAACGAAAATGACCCTATACTTCTCACTTGGTTTATTTTCTCACTAAACATTTTTCTAGTACGTTCATGCTCTCAATTTTTGTTTTAAGGCTTCTTAAATACAGCATGATGTTCAGTGTGTGATTTATTATGTAATCTGTTAAAGCAGTGTATGCTTTAGGTCTACCTCGTGATTGACAGGTTGCTAACAGAGTTGTTTGGTTTGGATGTTGTCAGTTTTTACAACTTTAGACCTGTCTTGGTTCATTTTCAGTAAATGTTAATTGTAACGTTTTAATTTTCTATATTATCGGTTCCCAACCTGTGGGCCTTGTCCCCCTAGTGGTCCGCAAAGGCATTGCAACTGGGCCGCCAAATTATTTTAATTTTGTACAGGCTAAAGACACAAACATGGACATAACAATAGCATATAGGAGATGACATTATCATCTCAGACAAAAACAGAAGTAATAAGTATACAGTCACTTCAACATTTCACAAACAAAAATAGGTTGACAATCAAATACCACCAAAAACACAACATGGGAAGCATATTTATTGTTCCTTTAGATCCACTCTTCGTTAGAGCTCATTATTTCCCATGTCACGGCGTGTTCAGCCACCCTTTGATTTTGTGTGGCAATAATTGTATCCAAAATAAATTGTATTTGTATCTACTCTTCAAACACCTTGAATTAAGATTACTCCTTGATTGAGTTTTAAAAATATGTATTGTAGCCAAAACAATAGTTGTATTTATTAACTGTGTGCGGTCTTCATCTAAAAGCCCAAATACAATATTAAAGGGTGTAAATGTAGATTCAATATTTGCCGCCAAATAATTTGCCAAATATTATAATTTGTGTGGAAACATTTTCATTATTAAGATTTATTTGGATTTTAACCTCTTTTCCTTTCTCTTGCTTGATCCTCCGTAGCAACGGTCATTACAGTCCTTGACAGCGGTCTGTTCTACTGGATTAACAACGTGTCACATGTTTTGAATCGACCAATCAGAACTTTATTTAGCCTCCGTATTGCTTATGGTTGAATGTGGGCCGCGGGAAAACATGTGCCCTGAGTTGAAAAAGGTTGGATATCAATAAGGCCCGATTAGGCGTTGATATGATGCAGTTCGGCTTTCCGCCACCAGGGGGAGCCAACGCATTCACTTTGACCTGACATCCAAACATTGTTGCTTGTTGACGACACCACTGACAGTGTGTTGAGTCATCTCTGACAGCGCATGTTAACAAAACCCCTCTAACACGCCCGGGAAAGTGTTTGTAATATTATTCACGATTCCAGGCTTTTATTGTCATTCCTACATAGCTACAGTGTAGTTATGTCGATGACAATCTTAGGTCCCAGGCTCCTCCAACAGTGCTTATGCTTTAGAGCTGGAAGTAAACACATGTAATGGAGATGTGTCTGTGTTTTAACACTGTGTTGTTCTCCAGAGACGTGGCTCACATCAGTACATGTGATGACGGCTGTTTGGCCCTCGCTGAGCTGTTGGGATGGAAGGTAAGTTGCATCTGTCATAGTTCATGCTAATTCTCACATCTCTTTGTATTTTCTCCTGTGACATGTCTCTATGCTTTAATGTTCAAAAGGCTCTTTGATGTTCTCGTACGGCCTGTGCTGCACAAACAAATCTATACAACACACTGTAGGAAAGGGAATGGGGCCTCTTAAAAGATGCATTTCTTGTTTGAGGACAATCCATCTGCCAAAACTATCACACACACACTTACCCTAAATACTCCTGGGCCGTTGAACAACAAATACAGTAATGGTGTCATGGCCGCTGTTATTCAAACACAATCACTTTGGAGCGTTGTTTGTTCACATACCATTAACTGATTTATATCATATTTGACGCCTAAAAGCAAAATGGATTTCTTATTGGCTGTTTACTGTATTTTCTGATATATGGAGTGATACAAAAGGAGTGCATGCTCTAATTGTAGTGGTATTAGGCATGTTAAAGGTGGGGTAGGTAAATCACTTCAGAAACACTTGTTATATTCCATGGAATGCTCTCAACGTCCTGACAGCAATGAATACATTAAATAAATATCATCTCTGGAAGCCGTGGCGCTGTAAAAAGCACGACCAATCATCTGAGCCGGCTAAAGTAACTGGACGGCCTACCTGCCTGTCAGCCTTCCATCTGGGCACACACTTATCTCGTGCCCTCATTGGTCATGTGCGCGTTGTGCGTGTTGGAGGAGGGGCTCTGTGAGGAAGTAGCAGATTATTTCCGGTTGTGTATTTTTCTTCTTTCTCGCGCACTCGAGCTGGTTTCGCCATTCTTACCTACCCCACCTTTAAAGGCCTGTTATAAAGATATTGAATACTATTGGAAAGGGGAGAAATCCATTCATGTTCGGACGTTATCTTCTTTGCCTTCGCTAACTGTACGGAGGCTCAGTCACTGGTACATTTTTATATACAAAGCCATGTTAGGGAAAGAAGAGGGGACACATGTTGATGTAGAAGAGACATGAAGAAGAGGGGACACATGTTGATGTAGAGGAGACATGAAGAAGAGGGGACACATGTTGATGTAGAAGAGACGTGAAGAAGAGGGGACACATGTTGATGTAGAAGAGACGTGAAGAAGAGGGGACACATGTTGATGTAGAAGAGACGTGAAGAAGAGGGGACACATGTTGATGTAGAGGAGACATGAAGAAGAGGGGACACATGTTGATGTAGAGGAGACATGAAGAAGAGGGGACACATGTTGATGTAGAAGAGACATGAAGAAGAGGGGACACATGTTGATGTAGAAGAGACATGGAGAAGAGGGGACACATGTTGATGTAGAAGAGATATGAGGAAGAGGGGACGCATGTTGATGTAGAAGAGATATGAGGAAGAGGGGACACATGTTGATGTAGAAGAGACATGGAGAAGAGGGGACACATGTTGATGTAGAAGAGACATGAAGAAGAGGGGACACATGTTGATGTAGAAGAGATATGAGGAAGAGGGGACACATGTTGATGTAGAAGAGACATGGAGAAGAGGATTCTGCATAATAGGTGACCTGTAACTGCATAGTGAGATATACTATACTAGTTTGCCCCTGAGGAGGTCCTGAGGTGGTCCTGAGGTGGTCCTGAGGTGGTCCTGAGGCGGTCCTGAGGAGGTCCTGAGGTGGTCCTGAGGAGGTCCTGAGGAGGTCCTGAGGTGGTCCTGAGGTGGTCCTGAGGCGGTCCTGAGGAGGTCCTGAGGAGGTCCTGAGGTGGTCCTGAGGAGGTCCTGAGGAGGTCCTGAGGAGGTCCTGAGGTGGTCCTGAGGAGGTCCTGAGGTGGTCCTGAGGAGGTCCTGAGGAGGTCCTGAGGAAGAGTTGCAGCAGAAGCCACTCCAGAGAGAAGGCGAGAGCTTTTGAAAGTGGTGCTAATCTATTTCTCATCTTCCTGTGTGACGCTGTGGTCGACCCGTCACCACAGAGGACGGACTCCACAGCAGACACTCTGTCTCTATTACCGTCTTCATCTGTTCTCTGAGGCTCCACGTGTTCAAGTTACGGTCTATTTATTCATTTGGTATTTTATCTTTTCTGGATTATCATTTTTCCTCTTTTATGCATTTGTTTGTTTATCTTATATGTGTTGGTTTATGATTTTGTTGGTTTTTAAATAACAAATGTATTTCTTTAAGAAAAAAAATATATATATTACTTGTTAGACGCTTTTATCCAAAGCGATTTACATACTCAATACGGTGGGCAATCCCCACAGCAGCAAGTTGGGGTGAAGCGTCTCAGGGACACAACGACATGCTGACTGCAGTGGGGTTCGAACCTGTGACGCCCCCGAACACCAACGCACAACCCACTGCGCCACACGCCTCATATGTTAATCATTTCGTTTTTGGGAGAAAGGGTGGGATTAAATAAACTTCTTCCCACCCCTTTTCGGATGTGTAATTAAGTAGATTATTTGTGTATATATAATTTAGAGTCAGTAATATTTTTGTTTATCAATTTGACACTGCTTAAAGGTAGGGTAGGTAAGAATGGAGAAACCAGCTCGAGTGCGCTAGAATTTGAAAATACGCAACCGGAAAAAATCTGCCACTTCCTCACAGAGCCCCTCCTCCAACACACACGAACGCGCACATGACCATTGAGGGCACGAGGTAAGTTTGTGCCCCGATGGAAGGCTGACAGGCAGGAAGGCCATCCAGTTACTTTAGCCGGCTCAGATGATTGGTCGTGCTTTTTACAGCGCCACGGCTTCCACAGATGACTTGTTTGTATGGATTTATTGTCAAAGCATTTAATATATTCATTGCTATTGCCCCACCTTTAAGTTTGTATAGTATTATAATTCTCATGTTTCGTTTCATTTCATTATTATTATTTATTTTTTGGTATCATTGAAATAAATCAAACCAAATCCAAATCCTTTATCTGTGCCTCGTCTTTTGTTCCAGGAGGAGCTGACGGAGCTGGTGAAGAAGGAGCACGGCAGGATCGACAGCCAGGACCAGAGAGAGAAGAGCAAAGGAGCGGCAGCCAATGAGAGCTCTGCATCCGAGGCACCGACGGCTAAAAAGGAAGAGTAACTCGTCCTTTTAGAGAAGCTCCTGGAGGGATGTCAGAGTTTCGCTTGGCCCTTAAAGAGAAATTGTGATACAAAGGTTTTGGTTTGGAATTGAAGCTCATCTTAAAATGTCATTCTGAACAACGTCCATCTTGAAATCACTGTGTGGAAGGACTTGGGGAAACAAACACAAGTCGTTGAGAGGCTGAAGTCTGACGCATGGTTGTCTTTGTCTGATGCGCTACCAAAAACACTTTGCTGAGATAAAAGGAATCTGGGAAATATCTTAAATTAAAAAGGCCCTGTTATGCTTTTTGGCTTTCCCCTCTGGTTTCTGTGCATGTATAATCTGAAAAAGCTTAAACACATTGTACCTGATTGGCTAAGGGGCGGGACATCTCTAAGCGGTTGACCAACCACAACAGAGCCGGCCAGCTGACCAATCTGGAGAGCAGACTGGGCTCTGGTTTCAGACAGAGGGTGAAAAGAGGTGCTGCACAGGCAGTATGAGAAAAGTAAAGACATTTTTGAACATTAAAGCATGCAGACATGTCCCAGTGGAGACACTGAGTACTGATATGAAACTGAGAATGGGCAGAATAGGTTCCCTTTGATGAAGAAAACATTATAATATGCACCCATATGTTATCTGAATAATCAAAACGATGCGGACTTCAAAAATAGAGCGACTCTTCAACCCTTTCGTCCACAATCACCTCACAGGTGAACACATCGAATATCCATTTGACCAACCCATAGTGATCACACAACATTCATAATATAATAATAATACATTTTATTTGTAGGCGCCTTTCATGACACCCAAGGACACCGTACAATTTAAAAAAAAGAAAAAAACTAAATAAAATAAAAGCTAATCGGCAACAGAACATGATAAAAAAATAACATGCAACATTTAACAAACCTCACAACAACAACGTTCCACTGTGAGATGTATGGCTCCTGCGCTGTGGTTTAAGCTTGTCAATTGCACTTTACTGACATGTATCTACTTTCCTTACTTGTTTTTTTGCATAATTTGATTCCTCAGCTGTATATTTTTCTTTAAAAGGCAGTTCACTCTATGCATGGTTTGCAAAAGACGGTGGCAGGGTATAGCTGCTACCAAATCGTAGCATTTGAATCATCACTGCTGAAGTATACAACAAGGACTTCACTATAATGTCTCTTAATCCCGTGATTTGGGCTAAGCCACTTTTTTCAATTTAAAATCACTCACTCAAATCTGTCCTGTCGGTCAATGACCTCTAAAGTATTTCACACGATGAACTTCCTGATAGGAGAGCGGAGGTAGTTGTAAAGTTTACAGTTGGCTATGTGGAAGTTTTAAAGTGTTTTATTTTATATGAACCGTGTCTTTCATCCGGACCCTGTACATGGTGCAGTAACAGTAACTCTGCTCTTGTCAGTCAAGAGGACTTTAGGAGGTCTTTGGTTGATTTTGCTGCAGAAACAAAGGACAAGGATACACATTTAGTTTAGATTGTATCCTCATAAGTTCAAATACAGATACGTTCACAAGGAAGACGTGACAAAGTTATCTGAATCTTGAGAATAGAAGGCATTAAGGAGATAGTATTTCAAATGTATGTTTACTAACAAGTTGTCTTAAGTGTGACAATAAGTGCTTAAGTAAGGTGTAGTTAAGGAGATGTTGATTCATGGAAAATGATTTTGGTTATCTGAATTGACATGATTTGTCGCATCATGAGGGTTTGGACACGGTCACATTACCATCTGTACAAATTAATGTAAACCAGTTGAAAAATCCTGCAATAAAAGTAACATTTATAAAGCCGATGATGTCCTTTTGTCATTTTCAGGAAGGAGCTAATCCAACTCTGGTCATTTTCCAGCCTTTAGTTCAGGGGTGGGGAACCTCCGGCCTCCGGGCCGTATACGGACCGCGAGACCATTTGGTACGGCCCTCGAGGTAATTTATAAACACGCTAAAAAGAAAAAAATTAAAGAAATCTAGAGCGCAAAATAATTAAACAAGTGAGTGCCTGTTTTTCCTGGCCAAGGTCAGGGTCCTTGAACACAACACAAGCCTAACGTGTCTTCACGTGGTATATGTCTCGTCTGAAAGGAGTGCTGACAGAGAGCACGCCGCTCCAGCCCTTCACATATTGCAGTACTCATAAGGAGCCGTACACATGCCGCAGTGTTTACGTGGCTGTGTCTTTAGTTGTAAGCACAGTGGCGATCTGTTGCTATTAGCATCTGGTTAGCTAGCTATGCTAACGAATTTAAAGAGCTTTTCTACAACCAGGTGGAAGAGAGCTCTCTCCTGAGAGGCTCAAATAGCCTCAGCTCAGTGAGGTTAAGGCACACCTTGATATGATCTATATAGTTATTAATGAGACTAAATGAAAAACAGGTATAAAATACTATATGACAGTAACACAAAAGTTGTTAAAAATAACAAGAATAGAGTTTAAAATGGAAGTGATTTGTAAAATATCCAAAAAGAAAAATCTGTTTACAGTTCTATTTCATATGGGTGTTGAGAGATGTATCCATAGATCTCTTCATGTTGCTCTCAAAGTGTACCAGATTGATGCTTTTAACTTCAATATTTAATATTCCCGGGGGAGCATGCCCCCGGACCCCCCTAGAGGAGGTCCCCCCCCCCACTTAAATCATGTTCACATGGATAGGATACTAAATACATTTGCACACATCTTGTGTCCATATCTTTCTGTTTTGGTGGTCATGCCACAACCGTGCACGTGCATGCATGCGCGAGTCATGGTGAGATATCTGGATCAAGAGGTTGCTTTTTCTTTGCACAGCATGAAAGAAAGGCCAAATGAATGGGCTGTGATTTTAGTTTTAGATTTTAAGCAGAGGTTGAGTTCAATAATTTGTACGGCCCTCGGAGGATGTTGTAAAAATTGAAAGGAAAAAGGTTCCCCACCCCTGCTGTAAATAAAAATAAAAACCCTTGATTTATAACTTAACATCTCTGTCTCCTGTTGATCTGATTATAAAGAATAGCAGTTAATTGAAGCATTATAGCACAGGCCTTTGTCAGGTGGTATATTACGCTGTTTTTTTTCTGCTTCGAATAGTTCTCTCTCTTTTCACCATACCTGTGTTTGCATCACTGTAACCAATGAGCACCTGCATGTGTGTGAGAGAACGGCCCTGACACCATGTCGGCCCAGATTTACAAACTCCTGGCAGGACAAGCTCCAGCTCAATTGTGAGTGAGTGAGTGAGTGGGGGACTGCAATATAAGAGGGAAAGAAAGATAAACTTTGAAACTGTTAAATTGTTATGATGTGTAAAGACTGATATTGTTCTGTAATCGTCTGAAACTGTTGAGTCATGATGTGAAACGGTTAACAAAGAAAAAGGGAAACTCAAGCTGCTGCTACACTTTATTGTATTTATCTAAAATTAAGCACTTTTAAGATGCACACATTTTCAAAAGATATTTTATTTATTTTATTTGTAAATGCAGCCCGAGAGGAACATTACACATATCCACAGTATTTACTGTATATCTGTATAGTTCAATGTTCCATCCATCCATCCATCTTCTCCCGCTTATCCGTGGTCGGGTCGCGGGGGTAGCAGTTCCAGCAGAGAGCCCCAAACTTTCTTTTCCCTGGCGACATCAACCAGCTCTGACTGGGGGATCCCAAGGCGCTCCCAGGCCAGCGAAGAGATATAATCCCTCCACCTGGTCCTAGGTCTACCCCTTGGTCTCTTCCCAGCTGGACGTGCCTGGAACACCTCCCTAGGGAGGCGCCCAGGTGGCATCCTAACTAGGTGCCCGAACCACCTCAACTGGCTTCTTTCGACGCGAAGGAGGAGCGGCTCAACTCCGAGTCCCTCCCTGATGACCGAACTTCTCACCTTATCTCTAAGGGAGACACCAGCCACCCGGCGGAGGAAACCCATCTCGGCCGCTTGTATCCGCGATCTCGTTCTTTCGGTCATGACCCATCCTTCATGACCGTAGGTGAGGGTAGGAACGAAAATGGCCCGGTAGACAGAGAGCTTTGCCTTCCGGCTCAGCTCCCTTTTCGTCACAACGGTGCGGTAAAGCGACTGCAATACCGCTCCCGCTGCTCCGATTCTCCGGCCCATCTCACGCTCCATTGATCCCTCACTCGAGAACAAGACCCCGAGATACTTGAACTCCTTCACTTGGGGTAAGGACTCATTCCCTACTTGGAGTGGACAGTCCATCGGTTTCCTGCTGAGAACCATGGCCTCAGATTTGGAGGTGCTGATCCTCATCCCAGCCGCTTCACACTCGGTTGCGAACCGATCCAGTGAGTGCTGAAGGTCGCAGACCGATGAAGCCATCAGAACCACATCATCTGCAAAAAGCAGTGGTGCAATCCTTAGTCCACCGAACTGCAGACCCCCCCCCCCCACGACTACGCCTCGAAATCCGATCCATGTATATTACAAACAGGATTGGTGACAAAGCGCAGCCCTGGCGCAGGCCAACCCTCACCGGAAATGGGTCCGACTTACTGCCGAGGACCCGGACACAGCTCTCGCTTTGGGAGTACAGAGATTGGATGGCCCTGAGTAGAGACCCCCTCACCCCATACTCCCGCAGCACCTCCCACAGTAACTCCCTGGGAACCCGGTCATACGCCTTCTCCAAGTCTACAAAACACATGTAGACCGGATAAGCGTACTCCCAGGCCCCCTCCAGGATCCTTGCGAGAGTAAAAAGCTGATCCGTCGTTCCACGACCAGGACGGAATCCGCATTGTTCCTCCTCAATCTGAGGTTCGACAATCGGCCTGACCCTCCTTTCGAGTACCTTGGAGTAAACTTTCCCGGGGAGGCTGAGTAGTGTGATGCCTCTGTAATTGGCACACACCCTCTGATCCCCCTTTTTGAAAAGGGGGACCACCACCCCGGTCTGCCACTCCTTCGGTACCGTTTCCGACTTCCACGCAACGTTGATGAGACGTGTCAACCATGACAGTCCCTCAACACCCAGAGCCTTCAGCATTTCCGGGCGGATCTCATCCACCCCCGGGGCTTTGCCACTGTGGAGTTGTTTGACGACCTCAGTGACCTCCCCCCGGGAGATTGGCGTTGATCCCCCGTCATACTCCAGCTCTGCCTCTAACATAGAGGGCGGAGTTGTCGGGTTCAGGAGTTCCTCAAAGTGTTCCTTCCAACGTCCCAACACTCCATCAGTTGAGGTCAACAACGTCCCATCCTTACTGTACACAGCTTGGATGGTTCCCTGCTTCCCCTTCCTGAGGTGTCGGACAGTTTTCCAGAACAACTTTGGTGCCGCCCGAAAGTCCTTCTCCATGTCTTCTCCGAACTTCTCCCACACCCGCTGCTTTGCCTCGGCCACGGATGAGGCTGCTGCCCTTCGGGCCTGTCGGTACCTTGCAACTGCTTCGGGAGTCCCCCGGGATAACAAATCCCTGAAGGCCTCCTTCTTCAGTCGGACGGCTTCCCTGACCACCGGTGTCCACCAGGAGGTTCGAGGGTTACCGCCCCTTGAGGCACCTAGGACCTTGAGACCACAGCTCCCCACCGCGGCTTCGGCAATAGAGGCTTTGAACACCGACCACTCTGGTTCAATGTCCCCAACCTCCACAGGAATGCCCGAAAAGCTCCGCCGGAGGTGTGAGTTGAAGGCCTCCTGAACTTGGGCCTCCTCCAGACGTTCCCAGTTCACCCGAACTACACGTTTGGGCTTACCAGGTCTATCCAGAGGCTTCCCCCGCCACTCGACCCAACTCACCACCAGATGGTGATCAGTTGACAACTCCGCCCCTCTCTTTACCCGAGTGTCCAAAACATACGGCCTCAGGTCCGATGATACGATAACGAAATCGATCATGGACCTTCTGCCTAGGGTGCTCTGGTACCACGTACACTTATGAGCATCCTTATGTTCGAACATGGTGTTTGTTATGGCCAATCCATGACTAGCACAGAAGTCCAGTAACAAACCACCACTCCGGTTCAGATCAGGGGGGCCGTTCCTCCCAATCACGCCCCTCCAAGTGTCTCCATCATTGCCCACATGTGCGTTGAAGTCTCCCAGCAAGACTAAGGAGTCCCCTTCAGGAGCCCCATACAGGACTCTTTCCAGGGTCTCCAAGAAGGCCGAATACTCTGAACTGCTGTTGGGTGCATAAGCACACACAACAGTCAGAGTTTTCCCCCCCATAACCCGCAGGCGTAGGGAGGCGACCCTCTCGTCCACTGGGGTAAACTCCAACAACGAAGCACCTAACCGGGGACTTGTGAGTATCCCCACACCCGCCCGGCGCCTCACACCTTGAGCAACTCCGGAGAAGAATAGAGTCCAACCCCTATCCAGAAGTAAGGTTCCAGAGCCGACGCTGTGCGTAGAGGTGAGCCCAACCAGATCCAACTGGTACCGCTCCACCTCCCGCACAAGCTCCGGCTCCTTCCCCCCCAGAGAGGTGACGTTCCACGTCCCCAAAGCCAGCTTCTGCCGCCCGGGTCTGGTCCGTCGAGACCCTCCGCTTTCACTGCCACCCGTCTGGCAGCGCACCCGACCCCATCGATGTTTCCCGTAGGTGGTGGGCCCGCGGGACAGAGAAGCTCAATGTTAATAGACAATAAATATTGTTGTTTTTGAATTGTACTTTATTTATTTGATTGGCAGTCAGTTGTTGATTACATGCAGACGTGGATAAAGCTACAGCTACTTCAATATATATCACACTACTTCATAAAGCAACTTAGACATTTTGATGTTCCGGACCTTTGCGTGGGGACATTTTCTCTAACTGGACCTCGTTGAATTTGAGTTGAAGACCCCTGATCTATAGTAACGCAGTGTAGGCGGAGCCGTGACATCATCTTCAATGAGAACCCCAGAAAAACAACACAGCCGTTAGCTGTTAGCACTCAGAGCTCACAGCTCCTCATATATGTTCAGAAACTAGGCAAAAGTGAAACAAGTCCAAACCACAGACTGCCTGTGTCATGGCGAAGACAGTCTCTGGTTTATTTATGTCTGTAGGCCGTTGTTGTGAGTGTGGACGGTCCCTGTGTTAGCTTAGCCAATCTCCATTTAGAAAACACGCATTTTAAAAGTCTGCAGACTTGTCAAAGCATTAATTCATGGTTTTTACTAACCGGTATCAGTATGTTGTTAATTCGGCATCATTTAGAAACGTGTATTACAATTAAATCACGGTCAAATATGTTCATCTTGTTGTAGTTGTAGGCCCCTAGCCAGCGATTCTCTCTCTTTAGCATACTCAGCCCGACTCAGTCTGGTTGTTGGCCCGGAAAGAACCTCGATTTTATGGGGCCAGAAAAACTGTGAAATAGTTCCCGCTAGCCGGAACTACGCCAAGTGGAAACGCAACCAAAAACGGGCCCCGCACGGCTCGGCACGCTTAAAGCGAGCTCCGCGCTGTAGTGGAAATGCGCCATAAGATCAAATGAACCTTTCCTGATCCACAGACGGAAATGCAGGTGTTTAAGCAGCATCAGGAATAAGCTTTAAACACACGATAGCACAGGTAGGAGGACACACAAGGCAAAATAAGAATGAAGTAAAGGTATATAATACAATTTATAAAACGGATAAGTCAAATCAAGCAATCTGATTGGTTCTTAGCCGTGATATAATGAGCGTATATTACGGGTAGAATTGTAGTTACTTTTCACGAGTCAGTATCCCTCCGCGTCTGAGAAAAAGCTACAACCGTTAAAACTGTTACATCACGTCCGTTACGAAACTAACTAACTAACAAAGCTTGAGCAGTGCCTATCTCCAGAAAAAAAAAGCACCTAACGAGGACATGCAGAGCTACGTGAAGAGCAGGTAGACCAACTGAAAAAAAACGAACAGAACACCGTGAAGCAAACAAAATGCTTTGAAGACTGGTGTCAGGATAAAGCTGGTCATAGACTTTCAGACGTCGACAAAACAGCAGCTCAATAACATGTTGAGAGATTTCTATGCAACTGTTAAATAATAATAGCCAAATAATCGATCAACGCTGTCTGTCTAATATGTTCGCTAGCTGTTAGTGTTGTTGCATAGCAACCACCTCGCACTATGTTTTGTGCAGAAGGCAACGGAGGGACTATTTTATTTTGAACATCATCATTTACTAATAAAAACTATTTAAATTGGAGTGTGTATTTTTCTTTCATATTGCCACACTTGGTAACCGTTTTATAAACGCAACTTTATTGCTAAATCAACATTTTGTTAGATGTATGTACAAATATGAGTTTTCTTTTCTTTTTTTAACTTAGTTTTTATTTCAGATTCAGTTTCATTATTCATGCATGTTCACATTTTGGTCAACAGTTTTTCCATTTTCATTTAGCTGTATCTACACAGCCAGAGTTGGGTGTAACGCGTTACTGTAATAATATTACTTTGTCGGTAACGGAGTAGTGTAACGCGCTACTTTTATAATCCAGTAATCACACTACAGTTACTAACATTGCCCCGACACGCGTTACTTCGTTACTTTCTAAAATCAGTCATAATCAAACCTCAACAAACACCTGCAAAGAACACATGCTAGGTGAAGCTAACGCACATAGCTGTTGTTTATTTATATCACACACACACACACACACACACACACACACACACACACACACACACACACACACACACACACACACACACACACACACACACACACACACACACACACACACACAGTTCTTCTTCTCTGTTTTCCGGTTGTTGCTTGTTTTGAATGACGAATACACACTACCGCTGCCTGCTGGTAAGGAGAGTTATTGCCACTCACGCATGCGCAGTTCGTACGTGCTCGGCTGAAGTCTGGCTCCAGTGCAACACATGGCCAACACGCAGGAGAACACGCTGACGCAACAGCGTGAGCAGAGATAGACTGCGCAAAATATACAGATAGCAGGAGACAGAGGACAGCCACGGTCAGATAGCAGGAGACAGAGGACAGCCACGGTCAGATAGCAGGAGACAGAGGACAGCCACGGTCAGATAGCAGGAGACAGAGGACAGCCATGGTCAGATAGGAAAACATTCAGGAGCTATCTGGATCAGTCTTATGCGTGAACTAAAGAGAACATTTGAAACTTTAGCAGTCTGCGTGATCTGCCTGCAGGGAGGGGCGGGCCGGCCCTGAGAGTAAAGTAACGAGTAAAGTAACAAATTACTTTATGTAGATAGTAACGAAGTAGTGTAATATATTACTTTTTTTTAAAGTAATATGTAATATGTAATATATTACTTTTTTTTAGTAACGACCCCATCTCTGTACACAGCCAACATAATACAACAAGTACAAAAAGAGATCAATACAAATAATAATAATAAAATAGACATGTGAAAAGATAAATACAAAGAAGGGTGCAGATGTGCCTTTGGATGCAGGTTGTTTCTCTATATTATTAAGTTCTTAAGTGAGGGTAAATGCTTTATAAAATATGTTTGTTCCCACAATAGATGTTGCCACTCGTGTGGTGCAACACACATCAAAGCACGCAATCAGCACTTCCACTTTTGCTTTTATTTGAAAACATGTGATACAAGCTCCTGATATGCTCTCATACTGTAGGTCATTGACACCGTGCAGATCACGGTGTTAGCAGGAAATGCTTTAAACAGAAAGTGCACGATAAAGAGAGACAGTGAGTGTTCTTGCCATGGAAACGTTGACCAATCAGCAACACCTCTGAGTGCGGTTTCCTTTGAGGAGGGCCTGTTGGCCGGCAGGGGAACGCACGTGCATGTCGGTGAGGTAAAGTAGAGACATGAAACCCATCTGTTCTCACTCTTCTGTTGTCCTCCTCCTCCTCCTCCTCCTCCTCCTCCTCCTGCTGCTGCTGCTGCAAGATAAAAGGACACATCATCTGAGAGTTGTGGTACTGCATTGTCTCTCTGTTCTGAGCAGTTTGAAAATAGGCACTTGTCGCTTTGTCGAGAGCATGCCGTGTCTTTTCTCAGTTCACACACAGCGCCGGGTTAACCACACGCTGACTTGAGGAGGGGAGGGATGGTGAAAGATCAGCGAGAGAACAGTTTCACATGATAATTGAAAGTGTGTTAAACGCCAGAATGTGCAGTACACAGAAGAACAAGGCCGCTGTCAGGCAGACTTCATTTTGAAATGTTCTTACACCATCAGGAGACGTCTTGAGGATGTGCGCTTCCTATCGTGGCCCTGGTTGGTATTTGTGAGCTCTTAAGCAACGTCTTGCACAAAGAGGTGGAGAGACCGAGAAGATTGCAACATGTGGAGAAATGAGAGGAGAGGAACTAACTGAACGACACATGTAAGTATCATTTACATACCGTCAATAAGCATGTTTGGCTGGAGACCGAGAGCATCTTCAGGTGCCTGCCTGCACCGTAGATAGTGTTGGTGATATGCAGACGTTATGAGGTACAGTCTAATCTGATGTTTATGTGCATGAATGTTAAACATTTCAATCTTATTTTCATCTCCTTTTCACCAGAAAAACCCTAATCTGAAACTAAATCTCGCCCCCAGGCTCAATCTTTTTTGTGACGAGTTGTTATTATTTGACTTGCACACTAATCTGATGCATGAATGTTACTTCAAATCTGACTTTTACCTTTACATTGCACCAGACAAATCACCATTTTAAACTAAGTGTTGCTTGCACTTTTATGACAAGCTGCCTTTATGTCACTTACAGGCTAATGTGCAATAACGAAGAGCTAAATCTAACGTTTAACTCTAAGAGAAATAGTTATTTAAAGTTCATATTGCCTTCAGTCTTAAGCATTTGTGTGACAAGCTGACAATATGTGACTAAGGCTAATCTGCATGAATGTTAAAAGCCCAAATCTTACTATTACATTTTTTATTTCACACAAAAAAAATCATAATTTGAAAGTATTTATTTCCCTGCAGTCTTAATCTTTGTTTCGATGAACTGTCTTTCTGTGACTCACGCACTAATCTGATGGTAATGTGCACGAATGAGACAAATCTAACTCAAACCTGAAAACTTTAACAAGAACAATCCTAGATGTAAACTTAATTATGTCAGCACTGTTCACCTGCTTTATGACTGACTCTCTTCATGTGACTCACACACTAATGTGCAGGTGTGCAGACGGTGGCACATGCACGTCCGCGTGTCCTCAGATGTTTGCGTCCCGGGCGGCTCGCGGTCGGGTTAACGGGACGACGGCCATCCCGTGGAGGAGCAGCCGGAGGAAGCCGACCCTGCTGGAGCAGCTGCAGGGTTCAGAGTGCGCCTGGTGCCCCGCGGCCCCCTGGGGAAGAGATGGGGCCCGGGCGGCTCTCTGTGGGACGCCTGCTGGGGTGAGCTGATCACATCTGCCAATCAAAGACCCGTGGTGGAGAGGAACCGAGTACTTTTACTCAATTACTGTTCAAGTTAAATATGCTGCACTCTGCGTTGTAACTTATTTTTAAGGCAGTAAAATAATTTGTTGATTTGCTTCCTTACAAAGGTTAAAGGTGGGGTAGGTAAGTTTCAGAAACCGGCTCGAGACACACTTTTTGTTATATTCCATGGAATGCTCTTAACATCCCGATAGCAATGAATATCTGAAGTGCTTTGACAAAAAATCCATAAAAAAATTTCATCTGTAGAAGCCGTAATACTGTAAAAATGGAAGGCTTACCTGCCTGTCAGCCTTCCATCGGGGCACAAACTTATCTCGTGCCCTCATTGGTCATGTGCGCGTTCGTGTGTGTTGGGGGAGGGGCTCTGTGAGGAAGTGGCAGATTTTCTCCGGTTGTGTATTTTCAAATTCTAGCGATCTCGAGCCGGTTTCTCAAACTTACCTACCCCACCTGGTAGGTAATTCACTTCAGAACACTTTTTGTCATATTCCATGTAATGCTCTCAACATCCCGACAGCAATGAATATATTAAATGCTTTGACAATAAATACATTAAGAAATATCATCTCTGGAAGCTGTGGCGCTGTACAAAGCACGACCAATCATCTGAGCCGGCCCGGCTAAAGTAACTGGATGGCCTACCTGCCTGTCAGCCTTCCATCTGGGCACAAACTTATCTCGTGCCCTCATTGGTCATGTGTGCGTTCGTGTGTGTTGGAGGAGGGGCTCTGTGAGGAAGTCTGAAGGAAGTGGCAGATTTTTTTCGGCTGCGTACTTTCAAATTCTAGCGCACTCGAGCTGGTTTCTCCATTCTTACCTACCCCACCTTTAATAGATTAATTTTTTTTAGTACATAGATTCTCAACTCAGTATCACCACTATGAGCTGTTCAGCTGCTTCTAAATAGACTTGGCCACAACCCACATTTGTTTAAATGACATACTAAATGTCATCGCGGGCCACATTAGCGTTATGGTTGCGAGCTGCTTCTCACTTCAAGACTATACATATATCTACTCTATAATACTACATAATAACCTCTGCATTGCATCATTAATGTTTAAGTAATAACTTATTAACCTCATAAGTACTTCTGAAGGCAGGGGAAATAATCACAACAACAATTCATACAAAAAATATATGATTGGTAAGAAGAACACATGGTTGTGCATTCATATATTATCAGTGTGTGTAAAGTAACATTTACTCAATTACTGTACTTAAGTACAATGTTGAGGTACTTGTACTTTTATGAAGTATTTTATTTCTAATCTGCAGAATGAATACTTTGACTTGTTATACTTTAAGTAGATTTTGATGCTAATACGTTTGTCCTTTTTCTTGAGTAACATTTTAAAAAGCAGGACTTTCACTTGTGACAGAGTATTCCTACACTCTGGTACTTCTACTTTTACCTAAAGTACGCAGCACGAGTACTTCTTTCACCTCTGAATATCATGCATGAACGTCTAACAAAATCTAGAGGTGAAAGAAGACATTACTTTACTTAAAGTCCTCTTCACTGCCCAATGTTCATAATGCTTTTTTGAGCACAGGATTTGTGTAAATGTGTCTGAGCAGTTATCTCTCTGCTTTCCCATCTCTGCATGTCCTCTCTTTGGATTGACCCACTTCATATCACCCGATCATCTCCTAGTTAGTGTCTGCTCATCCTTTTACTTTAAAGTGCGCAGCTTGAAGCTGGTCTGAAAAGAGGAAAGGAAACCTCCGTTAGGGATTCCTGCGTTCTTTACGTCCTGCAGCAACAACAGCAGAATTCTCAGCTCGTCTCTGCAACAGAAGTTCCTTTTTCTTTTTCATGTCTGATATCACGGCGCTCTACTTTTGGCGCTAAATGCAGAAGTAGGAGTTGAATAAAGCGCTGAGCAGATGAGAAAAATGACATTACAAAATGGATACATCTGCTGCAAACGGAGAATGTGAGTAGGAGAGAATAAGATGTTAAAATTGATGTTTTTTAAATGACTTTCCACGAATGCAAATCTCTGAACTGGAAGTCCTTGACGCGTGAGTGTGAGGTCATGGGGAGGATAGGATTGTCTGGTTTTAACTTTCACGGAAAAACCTTCTTACTTTTTGAATATAGGCGTGAAGCGGTTTACGGATTTGAAATGCTGAACAAAACAATGTATTCATTCATTTCTTCTTGAATGGTTTCCAGTGCTTCTTCCTACGAATCAGATACACACATGTTGCTGTTATGAATCAACAAAGTAGTTGCTCGTATAACATTTGCCTGTGTGTGTGCTCAAAGTGTCTATATCTGTATTTCTGTGCTCTGACAATGACAGCCACTTCCTGTGTGTGTGTGTGTGTGTGTGTGTGTGTGTAAATGTATCCGAGAGCACCTCTGAATTCAGTTGCGTGGTGACTGAGCCGTTGTTTTACACAACCTCATTATGTGTCAACCAACTGCGTTTTCTTTTACAACAAGTAATATGACTTTTGACGTCAAGTTTCCAACGTTGGAACACAATTATGAGTTTTTAAATTGTGGCACGCTCAGAGGAGGCGTAGGAATGTAAACCAGTAACTGAATTACTCAGCTAGTTGTCTAGCTCAGCTCCAATTCCTTCTGTAGACTGACTTTGATCAATGGTGTGAAAAGCTGTCGTTACTGCCATTGACACACACTT
This sequence comes from Pseudochaenichthys georgianus, assembly GCF_902827115.2. NCBI lineage: Eukaryota > Metazoa > Chordata > Actinopteri > Perciformes > Channichthyidae > Pseudochaenichthys > Pseudochaenichthys georgianus. The sequence continues at coordinate 40,251,871 of NC_047515.1, forward strand.
TAAATGAATGTAATGGAACATATGGATGTGTATTAGTGCTTCAGCTTTATTTTAACAACGTTTTGACAAGAAATAACTATAACAACTGTGGATTTGACAAAGGGGAGGGTCTGAGCTGAGTGGGCCTTCACTCAGATGGTGTTTACAGGCCTCTGCAGAGTAGTGTTGTCACGATACCAACATTTTGGTTTCGATACCGATACCAAGTCAAGAATTGCGATTCCGATTCTTTTTCGATACTTTTCTTAAAAAAAGGGAAACATGGAATATCGGCTTTAAAATTAGGAATAACAGATGATTTTAGCAGTCAGAACAACTAAAGCAGCAGTGTTACTAAGAACAGAAACGCCAAAGAGTCACATCTAATATAAATATATATAAAAGCATTTATTTTAATTGTGTAGCAGTGAGTTTAACATTTTGGCAGCACTGTTGAGCATTTTGAAAATGTATTTTCATGCCTCTGTGCAAGGCTTAGTCTTTCTATCTTTATAGCCACTGGTGTAAAGTAACTAAATTCATAAACTCAAGTACTACTTGGGTACAATTTTGAGATACTTGTACTTTATTTAAGTATTTCAATGTTTCTTTTGCTACTTTGTACTTCTAATCCACTACAGTTCAGAAATAATGGTGTACTTTTCCTCCACTACATGTATTTAATCCCTTTAGTTACTTCACAGATCTGGATGAATGATGTGAAATATAATCAAGTGTTAAATCAGACTTTAGTTCCACCTGGAGTAAATCCACCAGCTACCCTGCAGTCTACAAAGTACTTCAGACTAGCTGCTCCTTCACCAGCTACCCTGCAGTCTACAAAGTACTTCAAACTAGCTGCACATTTACCAGCTTTGAGAACACTTTCATGATCAATCATTATAAAACATATCATATATATTATTCTGAAATGGACCAATCTGCACAATGACTACTTTTACTGTCGCTACTTTAATACTTTTACTTGAGGAACATTTTGAATGCAGTACTTTTACTGTAACAGAGTATTCCTACACTCTGGTGCTTCTAGTACAAGACCTGAGCACTTCTACTTTTACTGTCGCTACTTTAACTATATTTTGACAATACTTTTGTACTTTTATTTGAGGAACATTTTGATTGCAGGATTGTTCCTACATTCTGGTACTTCTACTTTAACTCAAGTACAAGACCTGGGTACTTCTACTTTTACTCAAGTACAAGATATATAGGCTACTTATACCACCTCCGTTTATAGCCTATGAAAAAAACTAATAGAAAACGAAGGCTAAAGCTAACGTTAGCAGATAGTGATGCTAGTTTGCTAGTTAAGTTTGCTCAACGATAATATTGCGACAGAAAAACTTTTCAGTGCACATCACGCTCTGCTGCTCCGACAGGGAGCTCTGCTCTGAACACCTGAACGGCCCGTTCACAGACTTCTGGCGTCTTTTTTGTCAACAAGCCGAGGCGCAGCGGCAGTTGCACTCCCACTTGCAGCCATGCTTCTCCTTTTCTCACATGCTCTGGCAGCTAGCGCGTGGCCGCGTGCAAGAGAGAGGGGAGGGACTTAGAACGTGCTTGAGAGGAGCGGGACAGCAGGCACGGCTGCAGTGCAAGGAGTGGAAGCAGAGCGCTGAACACAGAGCGCTGAACACAGAGCGCTGAACGCACACGGCTCTTATTAAACGGCGTTTTTTTCACGGGAGTACTTTCCCCCGTCATTCTTAAAGTACTGATACTAATGAAACGGAGGAATCGTACCGTTTTTAACGGCAGGGTATCGCGGTACCTTTCAAGTATCGGTACACCGTGCAACACTACTGCAGAGTCTTAAAGCAGCTATGAACCCTGGGTAAATTAGCTGTTTATGAACCTGTTAAGCCCGAGAGCTGGCTGCGGTGTGTTTTTTCACGAAACTGTGTCTCAGGGCTTCTTAATATTTAAAAACCTATTGATGTGTCATACCCATTTAACGGGAAGAAACTCGGCTAACTGACGATACGAACCATTTTTACCGAAACCAAATCACAAGTCTCACAAGAAGCGTCTAAATGAGCCCTGAGCGAAAAAAGGCTAACGCACTTAGCACAGAACTCAAGGTAAAAATACCCTTATTACTAATCGTAACTGCACAAACAAGATATCAGATTAAAGCTGAGATTCCACAGATTCTATAGGTATTAGTATCATCACTGAGCGATCAGAACTCAAGCAAACACAGACATCTCAACACGTAGCATAGCATTACGGAGCATTCAAGGGAGATCGTCTCACCTTAGCTGTTGTTCTGATCAAAAGTCGTGTTCAATGGCATTAAAACGATAAAAACACGGCTGAAGGTTAATCCATACGTTAATCCAATGTGTCTGTGTCACTTTGAAAGGATTACTGATAATCCATCATTCCATTGTTATGTCAAAAACGGCGATTTCATATTAGCTGCTAATGAAAGCCACCAGAGTGTATCGCAGCTTTCTGTTTTGGGCATTCTGGCTCCGCATCACTCATTCACCAATGGGTAATGTTTAGATGGATTCTAATGTTTAGGAACTTCCCCTCGATCCTATTGGCTCTAACAGTTAAAAAGAGCTGTTAATCATCAAAATCGACCAATGGGTTCCAGAGATGTGGAAAATGCACCCAAATGACCCCAGAAGTGTTTTTTTGTGCTATATCTCTCTAAAAAAGGGTAAAATGTCACTTGTTTTGCATCAATCTTGATACAGGGTACTTATTATATGTTTTAGTTTGAATTCCTAAAGCTTTTAGTCTACTATCCCATCATCCAAGGGTGGTTCTCACTATAAGTAATGTTTTTCTTTTGGACGGACACTAGAATTTACATCTTTTTTATTATGTTCAATCTGAATTTACTTTAAAATTAAAAAAATCTATATTGATTCTGACTTTTCTACATCCAACTCACAGGTGTATCCTTGCTTTGAGAAAAAAGATTATTAATGTACCCCTTTTAGAAGTGAAGTTATGGTCATTTGTTCTGGGAATGTCATTTTCGAGCCTGAGACCTGGAAAGAAACACTGAGCTGATGCCAAGTAACTAAATACATTTATTCTGCGAGGCACATATTTCAGGTACTTGTACTTTTCTTTCTGTGCCACTTTATAATTGTACTCCTTTACAATTTAAAAGGATAGACCGTACTTCACTATATTCATTCAACAGCTTTAGTTACTTTACACCGTAAATTCAGACTTTGACTTTGCACAACAAATACAAAATACTTTGAGATACTGTGTGGATGAAACTATCCAACGTTAAGACAACGAGTGGGCTGGCAGAAAACCATTAGCAGCACTTTTGCTAACTGTTTCATTTGAGTGCTAGAATAATTGTATAGATGATTCAATATGAATATTTGTTTGAGTACTTTTACTCTCAATGCTCTTAATAAGTACATTTTCCTGACTACTTTCTCTTTGCCCTCCTGCTGTCTGACCGATTTACTACTTTCATCAATCATAACTTTTTTGTTTTACTTTCGATTGCATCAAAGCTTCATGATATCCTTCACAGGAGACATTTGAACATATACAATTGCTGATCACCACTTTCACACACACACACACACACACACACACACACACACACACACACACACACACACACACACACACACACACACACACACACAACAATTTGACACATTTCCCGCTCTTATGTGCCCCTCCCCCCACATGGATCACACCTGGCACACGCAGTACATGTTCAGTGTCTGTTCTCTGTATATTTACTGCAGTTCTTCATGTGTACCAGTAGTCTGACACAATGTGTACAGTTTGAAAGGGTGTTAAATGAAATGTGGTGATGATTAATGTTTTTGTGTTAATGTAATAGCAGTTAAAACAGGACCGGTCAAATTTGACCGCGAACACCAAAGTAAGGGGGGGGGGGGAACGAAGACAATAGGAGGGGTGCAATGGAGTATCTTTACAGAGTAGTATTACTTTCTCCAGCACGGGTTAATTATTTACCATACTCTGTTTTAAATCAGTTCTCCTTTCCGTTTAGATTGTGAGCTTCCAGCACGAGCATTTAAAAGAAAACGTCTTCCTGCTCAGCGCCTCGCATACTGAAATGAGTCACTAAGTGTGTGTGTGTGTGTGTGTGTGTGTGTGTGTGTGTGTGTGTGTGTGTGTGTGTGTGTGTGTGTGTGTGTGTGTGTGTGTGTTTCTCTCCAGAGTTTCCTGGTTGTACGGGACTCCACGACATCTGTTCCCAGCCTACTGTGTGTGTCTGCAGGAGGAGACAATAATGAAGCAGTTATTGATTATTGTATCAAAAGCACAGACACAGGTATGGACCGACTGCACACACACACACACACACACACACACACACACACACACACACACACACACACACACACACACACACACACACACACACACACACACACACACACACACACACACACACACACACACACACACACACACACACACACACACACACACACACACACACACACACACATCTCTTTCTCTTCCTCTATCTGTGTGTGCGTGCGTGCGTGCGTGTGTGTGACAGTGCCCTCTGTGTGGCTTTCAGTGGGTATGTTTTGAGTCATCATGTCTGCAGTAAGTGGCAGATAGCAGTTGCACGTCACAGTTCTGCTTTTTTGTTTTAAACTCGAGTGCACACGGTAAAGCTGACAAAGCTGCAACAGCTGAGAGCAGTTAGTCACACCTCGTCAATCTGCCTCTCAAACTGCACACACCGGTTCCTTAAAGACTTGAAGTGCAATACTGTATCTACAATCGAGAGATAAAGACACACGTGAAGTGACTCCTAAGATAAAGTACCAGTGGTATCACGCACGGCATCAGCACGTCCTGTCTGATCTGCACATCGATGTAATGAAGCCATCACATTCGTTAGAAGTCGTTCTGTCTTCCTGCTACGCTCTGGTGAGTTTCCAGGGATGGTTTTTTCATTAGAATTAACTCTGCCTACTCTTTCTCTGTGTGTCGTGTCAGTCTTCCAGCTGTCTGAGTCTCGTCTATGTTTCTCCGACTTGGCGCAGCTCGTGCTCTTCTACTCGCTGACCAGGTAAGACACGGTCCCTGATGCTGTTGTGAATGTGTTGTGTACGGGTGCCCTCCATACCACAGGGAGCTTCGTTAAATGTGGCAACGACACTGCTATGATGACACGTGTCTTTTCGTGCTGACCATGTGATCTCCATCCTAAGTTATATATATTTGAAATGCATTTGAAACGTACGGTTCAAATGATAGTAAGCTCATCGATTAAGAAAATTAATCATTGACCATTTTTATATTGGAAGTTCATGTTTTTTTCGTCTTCCATTCGTCTCTGATCATCTCTGATCTAGACTTTGGTTATAATAAAACATGTTATACAAGAATTGCAGAAATCCTGTTTCCAGCCTCTGAAATATGTATTTTCTGTAATCACATTTGAGCATATTAGAGAATCCTATTATGTTAATCTCCAGGTTCATATTTGTGTTTTCTTCTGTGTGTTTGAGTCTGACCCCCTGCTCCACTGGGACATGTCTCCAAGCTTTAATGTTCAAAAAGCTCTTTATTGTTCTCATACTGCCTGTGCTGCAGCACCTCTTTTCACCCTCTGTCTGAAACCAGAGCCCAGTCTGTTGTGATTGGTTAGCAGGCCGGCTCTGTTGTGATTGGTCCACCGCTTCGAGATGTCCCGCTCCTTAGCCTATCACGTGCAATGTGTTGGAGCGCTGGCCAATAGAATAATGATAATACATTTATATAGCGCTTTTCCTGGTGCTCAAAGGGCTATGCAAGCAAGTAAAGAAGAAAAATAACAACAAAAGTAAAAAGTGCCAAGCTAGGTGCAATAAGGGCGAGGGGTTAGTGGATTAGGAGTTCATGGCAAGAGGGAAAAGGTGAGTTTTGAGGGATTGTTTGAATGATAGAATAGAAGTGTTACATAATGATGTCACTAAGTTCAGGGAGTCCATGGAGGGGTAATTCATTCATCGAGGATAATAATAATAATCATAAGCTGAAGCCCTATTAAGACGACTACTCAGACAATGCTTCTCCATTTGGACTCAGTCTGTTTAACACAGTTGTTATTATTGTTTACGTTACCCTCTCTTCCTGTGTGTCAGGGATGTGTTGGCGCTCCGTCTCTCCATCCCTCTCTGGATCTACGGTGTGACAGAGAAGACCGGAGATCTCTCTCAACTTGAACCTGGTGAGTTCTTCCTGTCTCATATCCTCGGACAGAAGTTGCGTCAGAAATGCAGAACCAGAGACGGGTTTTTAAAGAAGTGTCTTTTCTAATGCAGAAACTTGGCTCTGCTCCCCAACGGACCAACAGACTGATGAGATGACCCAGAGAGAGCCGAGCAACGTGATGTGCTCCATACAGGTGTGTGTGTGTGTGTGTGTGTGTGTGTGTGTGTGTGTGTGTGTGTGTGTGTGTGTGTGTGTGTACATTTATTTCTATAGCACATTACAGACCCAGCAGCAATTAAACGAGCTTTAAATGATCCATCAAGATAGATAGGTATTTTCAAAAATAACAACATTCAATGTTTTCTGCAAGAGGTGTATAACATGAATTGTTTAAGGTCTTTTAATGACTTTGGGGAAAGCAGTGGTAAATAGAAAAGCGTTACGCCTTGATGAAGTGTTTATCATAGTTCTATTTTTGGTTCTTTTTCTTATCACTTATCTTATCTCACTTTGCACTAATAGTGCAAAGTGAGATAAGATAAGTGACTATGCAAACCCAGGCAGATTCCTTGTATGTGCAAACCTACTTGGCAACACACTTGTTTATGTTCCTTATTCTTAATCTGATAATGCATTACCCACAATGCTCTCTATTCAAGAAGGTGAGAAAGACAAGACGACCAATAACATTTATTTACTAAACCCCTTGAGATGCACCACCTCATTTTGAAAGGGGTTCTATTTGAATACTTAACAACTCCCTCCCTTAATTCTACACAGAATATTTTAAACTGTCTTATATTTGACTTAGTTTGATATCTTTTCTACTTGACTAAATTCCTACACAAATGGATTTTTAATTAACAGAAAATTGTCCCTTAAATAGTGTTTTTATTTGTCAGACATTTTATAGATTTGATATCTTCACGGTCATCTGTATATTTGTCTTACTCTCTAACGCTGGTTTATTTCTATTTCTATTTTGAGATGTTTATATTTTATTTGTACTCTTTTAATGTGTAATTATGTGCAATGCCTTGCTTTGTTTTCAGCTGCTGCAACAAAAAAAATCCCGAATTGGAATTAATAAAGTACCGTACTTTTCAGACTATAAACCGCGACTTTTTCCCCCATTTTGTTTGTACAGCTAACGGCCACTAGGGAACCTCCTAAATCTATGGATTTTACAGGTAACATTAACCACCTTTAACTCTATGGGCTCTATGACCGGTCCGCGCCCGCCACCTCTAAGCGAAAAGAGTGAGACAGGTAGCGCGCCAAAGTAAAAGTGGAACCGAGAGACAGAACGAGAGCAAGACAGACGGACAATTGAGCTGCTGCGGCTTATATGCAGGTGCGCGTTATAGTCCGAAAAGTACGGTACATCTTATCTTATTTTATGTTATATAAAAGGGGAGTACACAGATATTCACTACCTGTGCAGTCGCCTAGAGACTAAAGCTGTGTCTCTGGTGAACTCAGCGCCACATTGATATTATACTCCAAGTTGTAAGAGTGAACGTTACGAGTTTGATCTTATTTAAAGCCTGTATTGTGGTAGAAAGTGTGTCAACGCATCCTATTTCTTCACTTCCTCTATAGCTGACTTCCACCAACGGGGCCTTGTGCATCATCAACCCTCTGTACCTGCGGGAACATGGAGATGATTGGCTGACCAACAGGACGACTTCAGCTCAGAGCGCCACTCCATCGCCCACCAACTACAGAAAAGAGCGGCGCCTCAGCACCACCAGAGCATGGGCGGGAGCCGGGTTGCTGAGTAAAAGAGCCATCTCCATGGAGCAGGACTCTGCTGCCATCACGGAGACCTCTGGTGAGGACTTGCTACACATGTATCAGAGATGACAACATACACACATCCTTTACTCGAGTAGAAGTACAGATACTCGTGTTTAAAAATACTCTGGTGAAAGTAGAAGTACTGACTAAACTTTTTTACTCAAGTCAAAGTAAAGAGGCTTTGAAGTGTACTTCAGTAAAAAGTACCCATAGCTAGCAGCTGTTTTAAAGAGTACCTGACCTCCCTTTGTATTAATAGAACAATAATGTCATTGTTAGCTAATGAATGTTTCCATGCTGAACAACGGCAACATGACAACGTTTCCATTGGTCCCTCTTCTTTAGAGAAGACCAGGAAGTGATGGATACACGGATCGTGTTCCAACCAATAGGCACGCAATGACTCTACAGAATAATGATCACGCACCAACACACATTCAGACTAAAGGAACCAGCTGGTTGGGAAATGAGAGAAGTAGAAAGTACAAGTATTTGAGTTCAACATGTAAGAAGTAGAAAGTACAAGTATTTGAGTTCAACATGTAAGAAGTAGAAAGTACAGGTATTTGAGTTCAACATGTAAGAAGTAGAAAGTACAGGTATTTGAGTTCAACATGTGAGAAGTAGAAAGTACAGGTATTTGAGTTCAACATGAGAGAAGTAGAAAGTACAGGTATTTGTATTCAACATGTAAGAAGTAGAAAGTACAGGTATTTGTGTTCAACATGTAAGAAGTAGAAAGTACAGGTATTTGTGTTCAACATGTAAGAAGTAGAAAGTACAGGTATTTGAGTTCAACATGTAAGAAGTAGAAAGTACAGGTATTTGAGTTCAACATGTAAGAAGTAGAAAGTACAGGTATTTGTGTTCAACATGTAAGAAGTAGAAAGTACAGGTATTTGAGTTCAACATGTAAGAAGTAGAAAGTACAGGTATTTGAGTTCAACATGTAAGAAGTAGAAAGTACAGGTATTTGTGTTCAACATGTAAGAAGTAGAAAGTACAGGTATTTGTGTTCAACATGTAAGAAGTAGAAAGTACAGGTATTTGTGTTCAACATGTAAGAAGTAGAAAGTACAGGTATTTGAGTTCAACATGTAAGAAGTAGAAAGTACAGGTATTTGAGTTCAACATGTAAGAAGTAGAAAGTACAGGTATTTGAGTTCAACATGTAAGAAGTAGAAAGTACAGGTATTTGAGTTCAACATGTGAGAAGTAGAAAGTACAGGTATTTGAGTTCAACATGTGAGAAGTAGAAAGTACAGGTATTTGGGTTCAACATGTAAGAAGTAGAAAGTACAGGTATTTGAGTTCAACATGTAAGAAGTAGAAAGTACAGGTATTTGAGTTCAACATGTAAGAAGTAGAAAGTACAGGTATTTGAGTTCAACATGTAAGAAGTAGAAAGTACAGGTATTTGTGTTCAACATGTAAGAAGTAGAAAGTCGTATTAGTAAGTAGTAGAGTAAAGTACTGATACCAGAAAAATGTACTTAAGTACAGTAACAAAGTATTTGTACTCCACTGCTTCCCACCTCTGCTTTTTATACAATATTTGAGAAGTTATTCCAAAAAAGCTTTTGATATTTGCCGGTGGTTATGTTTGAACATGTTTTGAGATATCTGATTTATACCACTGTCATGTCTCTGTGTTAATTACAGTGTATAGCTACAGCCAGGAGTCAGCTAGCTTAGTTTAGCATAACACTGGAAGCAAGAACAACCTCTTGCATGGCTCAATCACAAAAAATAAATAAAATATATATAATATATATACATTTTTGTGTTTAGAAATAAACAAACAAGATATTAGCCAGCAAAATGTCCAGTTTCTGGTAGACAGATATTGTCACCTTGTTACTTTCCCCCATTGACTTACATTGGGAAAAATCCGTCTGTAAATCAACGTATCATCTTTCGGTAAGGTAAATCAAATACCCGAAAACATTGCAGTGGGATTACAGTTTCTCTCGATTGCTAACACACACATCTTTTTTTTAATTGCTCAGTTTCTCAGAACACTAAACTCAAACACCCAAAGTGCAAAACACCTCGTTTCTCCTGCTAAGTGAAGAACTGCCCTCAAAACTACAGAAGCACTTACCGAATGCAAACTGTAGCACCAAATATCACTTCATTCATAATACTAGACTGTTTGACCACCCAGCTACACACTGCTGAGCATACTCTAAAGCACTTCCACCTGTTCTGTGCTGTGCTCTGTACAGAGAGGGTTCTGCAGAGAAACATTGCTTGAGTTTACAGAAATACAGTCAGTGAAGAAATACAAATGAGTTGTTGAAAAGAAATCACATTTTATTTTATTTATTTATTTATTTTATGTTATACTCTGCTTCGGATCTCTCTAGTGGGATGCATTGTTTGCTAAACCCAGTCAGTAGCTGCTGCTTCCTGCCTCGTCGAACACCCTGAGCCTTCCTCCTCTTTGTGTCTCAGTCCTTCAGATGAACAGCAAAGACACAGCGGTCGGTCAGTGTGTGTTGCATCAAAGTAACTTCACCACAGTGCATTGAGCAGGATGTGTGTGCAGTTATAGTCTGCAACACGCCAACAACTCAATTACAGTAATGAAGTAAATACGTTTCACACAACAGATATAAGCTCTGAGATATCATGAGTTATGCAGAGCTACTGGTGACTAACCTGTTGTCAAGTCTACAGTAAATGTCCGGATCACAGAGGCGACAGTACATCGGCTTGGATTAGGCTGAACCCTCCGTCCAGCCTCTCATCGTCACACCGTGGTTGATAACATTTCATTAGAGAGTACTCTTCCTCCTCCTCTCCTCTTCCTCCTCCTCTCCTCTTGTTGGCTTCCATTGTTGCTGTAGAAAGTTCTCACCTGTGGTCTTTGCATCGTGCTAACATCCTGATTGATGAGCCAACATGATGCTACCAGGGGATTGGTCAGGTGGAACGTGCTTCTTGTGTGAGGCATTTTGAATATCAGTGTTTGAAACCTGCTCACACGTGACTTCACGTCAGCCTCCCGTGTCTCACGTGGAGAGACGTGTGCAGAGGTTTGCACAAAGCGCCATGTTGATTTGCAAATTGTGTGAAAAGCTGAAACGTGTTTAGCGTTTTGGAGATTTGAGCCGATGTTTTGCTTTTTGAGTGTCAGTTAAAATAATTGTGCTTCATGTAGAATTTTAGTCTGTTAGCAATCTAGAAAACGTGTAAAGCCAACACGCTGTTCAGTATCCGCTTTCTTCGTCTCCAGGTCTGAGCAGAGCCTTGTCAGCTGACTCTCCTCATTGCTCCACGTCAGCACCAGAAACTTCAGCAGGCGTGGTTCTCCGGAGGCTCAGCAGAGACGCTGCCTCCCCCCCCGCTCCATACAGGTATTTACTACGTGTGTGTGTGTGTGTGTGTGTGTTCAGTACATATGTGATCCATTCAGGATGTATCAAAGTGTTTCTTTCCCAGTCTTCCACCAGATCTGCGAGCAGTGGTGAAGTAAGAAGAAAGGGAATCTGTGTGTGTTTATTTATTATCCTCTCCAGAAAGGAAGGAGTCCTCACATACAGAGCATCAGCTAGTTCCTGAGCAGTGTCCTTCACTTCCTGCTGATATCCAAGAGAGGGAGTTACACAGTCTCAAGATGGAGGAACAGAAAGCAGTATTCAATGTTTACTTCAGATTAGCTCCACGTCAGAAATGAGCATGCTTGTCATATGTCTCTCTTTTCCCTTTGTTAGCATGCTACTCTCATGTTGGAAGAGGACATCCAGTATTTCCCCAACAGTTATAATAACACCTCTGCCTCCACCCCCTGTCTACAGAGTGAGTTCTGGGAGCCTCACCACCTCCACCCCCTCCACCCCTTCCACCCCTGGGGGTTCGAACCGAGAGTCTCTGGAGCTGCCCTCCCACGGCAGCCCGGTGCCTCTGTCCCCCCACAGGGTGTCCTGGGTCGAGGACGGAGTCTGGCTGCCTCCTCCCAGACCTTCCTCTCGGCTCCATCCTCCATCTCTGGAGCTCGACTCGCTCTCAATCAGCAGCATCGAGGAGGAGCAGGAGTACCCGATCCTCAGCCCTGCTCCACACCACCAGTCTGCTCACCGATTGGCCGACAAGGTCATCCACCGCCTGTCGGCCGTGGGTCAGGCCCTCGGCGGATTGGTCAGCCAGAAGAAGAGACTGACCAATCGCGTGCAGGAGCTGAGCGAGAGGAAAGGCTCGGCGTTCGCAGAGGCCGTGAAAGGATTTGTGGAAACGACGCTGAAGAAAGCTGGTGATCACGACGGGGTCACGGGGTCAGAGTTCCTACAGGAAGTGAGGTCATCGCTCAGCGCACTGAGGGAAAGGCTGCTGGACTATCCGGACATCCTGGCACTGTTGGACAGCATCACCGACCTAAATGACTCGGAGATCGGTGAGTGGAAAGTCCGACTTCTGAGAAAAAAGTCAGAATTCTGAGAAGAAAGTCAGAATTTTGAGAAAAAAGACAGAATTTTGAGAAGAAAGTCAGAATTTTGAGAAAAAAGACAGAATTTTGAGAAAAAAGTCAGAATTTTGAAGAAAGTCAGAATTTTGAGAAAAAAAGTCAGAATTTTGAGAAAAAAGTCAGAATTCTTAGATTTTCATAAAAAGTCAGAATTTTGATTTTTTTTTATAGCAGCTTGTTTGTTAGCTTTGGCAGAAAATATGCAGTTTTTTTGTAAATCAGTAGATATGTAAATAATTGGTGAGTCTTTGAATTTGTCCTCAAACTAGAAGAAAGGTGCAACTCTTATGCAAGACTCTCTTTTTGCCACTGCCTTTTATTAAATAAAGTCACTATTCATATCTTACACTTAATACTTGTCTTATTCTATTTTAGCCTTTCAATCTGTATATTATTGGCTTTTAATGAGTATGTTTTTATGTATTTGAATGTAATTGTGTAATTGTTCACTCTTCTTCATGTCCCTTCTACATCAACATGTGTCCCCTCTTCTTCATGTCTCTTCTACATCAACATGTGTCCCCTCTTCTCCACGTCTCTTCTACATCAACATGTGTCCCCTCTTCTGCATGTCTCTTCTACATCAACATGTGTCCCCTCTTCTGCATGTCTCTTCTACATCAACATGTGTCCCCTCTTCTTCATGTCTCTTCTACATCAACATGTGTCCCCTCTTCTTCACGTCTCTTCTACATCAACATGTGTCCCCTCTTCTTCATGTCTCTTCTACATCAACATGTGTCCCCTCTTCTTCATGTCTCTTCTACATCAACATGTGTCCCCTCTTCTGCATGTCTCTTCTACATCAACATGTGTCCCCTCTTCTTCATGTCTCTTCTACATCAACATGTGTCCCCTCTGTGGAAAGAGACTCTGAAAGTTTCAGGAACAAAGATTTTCTCTCTTTTTGATCCATTTCTATAAAAACCTGTCTGAAAATGAGCTGATCAGATTTTGGCCACTTGATGATGTCATAACGATGTGTTGTCTTGAGTAACCATTAGCCAATCAGCAACCAAGGTAACCCCCCCCCCCCCTTATCACCTGAATATCCTCTAGAGCTCCATTGAGTTCTTTGTAACCAAATCTCTCTCAGAGGGGCGTGGGGAGGGGCTCCTTGTTTTCATCTAAAGTCACAGACAGAGAATCAGCACTTTGGAAACAGGGCTGAAACAGAGGGGATTATGGGTAATGCTGCAATGATCTGTTTGGTGTTTCAGCCAATCAGAGACAGGCTCTGTATATATCTGAGACCTGTAATATATTGATGAAGAACAGTATAATAGCGGATCTTTAAATGTTTTTTGTAGGGCATTTTAAGTTCCCTTTTTGTACGAATGTGCTCTCCTAACCTACTTGCCCCCTCTCCAGACTCCTTGGTGGAGCTTTCCCTCCACAAAGTGGCTCTGAAGCCGGTCTCCGCTCACCTCTACTCCTGCATTCACGCGTCCCGGACCAACGACGGCAGCTTCGACCGTCTGCAGAGCAACATGAGCATTCTGGAGAAGAACGGGGTGGAGGAGCTGGGCGGGTCTGCGGGCGTCGGGGTTCCCGACTCTCTCGCCCTGGAGAGGATCCAGCAGAGGTGGACCAGTATGCACGAGGCGTACTCTCCCAACAAGAAGGTCCACATCCTGCTGAAAGTCTGCAAGAGCATCTATCACAGCATGAGTGCTAATGCTAGCTCAGGTAGACAGGAGTGTGTTTTCTAATCGTTGCTGGCATACTTTCTTACTTCTATTTGCAGAGGTGGGAAGTAGTGGAGTACAAATACTTCGTTACTGTATTTAAGTACATTTTTCTGGTATCAGTACTTTACTCCACTACTTATTTTTCTGGCGACTTTTTACTTTGACTTCTTACATGTTGAACTCAAATACCTGTACTTTCTACTTCTCACATGTTGAACTCAAATACCTGTACTTTCTACTTCTTACATGTTGAACTCAAATACCTGTACTTTCTACTTCTTACATGTTGAACACAAATACCTGTACTTTCTACTTCTTACATGTTGAACCCAAATACCTGTACTTTCTACTTCTTACATGTTGAACTCAAATACCTGTACTTTCTACTTCTCACATGTTGAACACAAATACCTGTACTTTCTACTTCTTACATGTTGAACCCAAATACCTGTACTTTCTACTTCATACATGTTGAACTCAAATACCTGAACTTTCTACTTCTTACATGTTGAGCTCAAATACCTGTACTTTCTACTTCTTACATGTTGAACTCAAATACCTGTACTTTCTACTTCTTACATGTTGAACTCAAATACCTGTACTTTCTACTTCTTGCATGTTGAACTCAAATACCTGTACTTTCTACTTCTTACATGTTGAACACAAATACCTGTACTTTCTACTTCTCACATGTTGAACACAAATACCTGTACTTTCTACTTCTTACATGTTGAACTCAAATACCTGTACTTCTACTTCTACATGTTGAACTCAAATACCTGTACTTTCTACTTCTTACATGTTGAACACAAATACCTGTACTTTCTACTTCTCACATGTTGAACTCAAATACCTGTACTTTCTACTTCTTACATGTTGAACTCAAATACCTGTACTTTCTACTTCTCACATGTTGAACTCAAATACCTGTACTTTCTACTTCTCACATGTTGAACACAAATACCTGTACTTTCTACTTCTTACATGTTGAACTCAAATACCTGTACTTTCTACTTCTTACATGTTGAACTCAAATACCTGTACTTTCTACTTCTTACATGTTGAACTCAAATACCTGTACTTTCTACTTCTTACATGTTGAACTCAAATACCTGTACTTTCTACTTCTTACATGTTGAACTCAAATACCTGTACTTTCTACTTCTCTCATTTCCCAAACAGCTGGTTCCTTTAGTCTGAATGTGTGTTGGTGCGTGATCATTATTCTTCAGAGTCATTGCGTGCCTATTGGTTGGAACATGATCCGTGTATCCATCACTTCCTGGTCTTCTCTAAAGAAGAGGGACCAATGGAAACGTTGTCATGTTGCCGTTGTTCAGCATGGAAACATCCATTAGCTAACAATGACATTATTGTTCTGTTAATATAAAGGGAGGTCAGGTACTCTTTTAAACAGCTGCTAGCTATGGGTACTTTTTACTGAAGTACACTTCAAAGCCTTTACTTTGACTTGAGTAAAGAAGTTTAGTCAGTACTTCTACTTTTACCTGAGTATTTTAAACACGAGTATCTGTACTTCTACTTGAGTAAAGGATGTGTGTACTATTGCCACCTCCGTCTATTTGTCTGTGAGTTAACTTCCCGTGTTCCTCTCCTCTCTTGCAGGCACAGCGTTCGGAGCGGATGACTTCCTGCCCTGCCTCACCTGGGTTCTGCTCCGGAGCGATGTGGTCACTTTACACCTGGACACGGACTACATGATGGAGCTGCTCGACCCCACACAGCTGCAGGGAGAGGGTGAGGAAGCAAACACACACCGTCAGGGTAACACGCACACATCTCCACCAAAAACACAGTACGGCGGTTTGCTGATTCATTAGTTGAACCATCACTAAATTACAGAATTTAACTTATGTAAGTTTGTTGTAACTAAATCATTGTTCTCTCACTAGCTGCCAGGAGTAACTGATGCTGTTGTAGCTAAGCTAGCTAACGGACCAAACATCCATTAGCTTGCTGATTTATGATTTACGACACATTCTTCTGACTAAACGTTTAATAAAATACTATTTGAGAAATATTACCAACATGACATGCCAATAAGGTTTTGCTAAATATCCATGTAACATCAGCTTGGTGGTTAGCATGAGAAGATTTGTTCTACTCATTCAATGTTCACCCACATTTCCTAACACATACATTGGTTATGTTTTAAAGTTCTTTATAAGCCAAGCTTTCACACTGCAGTTCTGTGTGCTCCCGGGCAGGGCGGTGGGAAGTAGGGGTTCTGAGGGTGCTGCAGCACCCCCTGGTGGAGGACAGGGGATCTGCACTTCCACAAGATTAAATACAAATATAATACAAAAAAAATGAATTTTCAGCCTTGATGTAACAACATTCATAATTAAGTAAAGATAACACCCTTTTCACCCCGGTTACATTTTCCATTTGCCCCGTACGATGGGCGCTGTAAGTGATGAAAGTGGGGGATGTTGGCTTATCAGGCACCCGCAGCTCACAGCCAGCGTGAGAGAGAGATAGATAGATAGATAGATAGAGAGAGAGAGGGGGTGCACCGGTACCGGCGGGGAATGTTGTCAGCTTCTGCTGCGCTAACGGATATAAGAAGCTGTTTCTACAATGATGTGGAGGGAGAGTCCTCTCCAGTCAGACTGAGAGGCTGATCTACAGCTCAGTGAGGTGAAGGACTCTTGAGTGTTTAGATAGTTCACTTTAGTCCCAGTGTTGTCTCAGTGGGTCTCAAACGTTTTGATCACAATGTATGTAAACAAATATTTCCAAGGCACTCCTTTATAATTATTAGGATAAATAAAAACAGGTTTGAAATCATTCCAATGTATACTATATGACAGTAAACTAAAAATATTGTTTTGAAAACTGGAGAGATTTAGAAATATGCATAAATAAATAAATGTTAACTGATAAAATAAGATATAAATGAACCAGAAAAATAAAACAAGTTAGCCTACATGTATTTGTTATTGTTACGAATGGGTGAAGCAGGTAGGACTCAAATGCAGAATAACGAAAAGCGAGCTTTATTAAATAATAAAGCTGTGGCAAAACAAGGCAGAATCCAAAATCTCCAACACCAACGAGCAGCACAAGGAACACAGACCGTGGAATGACATGGAGGGGAAACAATGAACCGACATGGAGCACAGGGGAAGACTAGACTAAATACACAGAAGGTGAAAAGTGAACTTTAATACTAGTCAAAAATGAAGAAGTTAAACTTTAAACATCCATGACTTAAACACTTTATCCAGGATAAAAGCCACAGAGCTGCACCTGCAAGGTGAACACAGCTGGGAACAGAACAAGTGTTGGAATGCCTACATTAACAGGTTTATGATATCACTGCCCCGTCTAAAACACGATCTGACTTCAATTACATTTGTCTCGAGTGTTTCGTCAACTTATGTGTTGCTTAAAATAATACTTCTGCATACAGTCTGTGACACTGTGAGTGTTGCACGGCCAGATACGGCTCAGCTGACTCAGATCAGGAGATATGTGATACATTATGAAGTGATATGCCGCGGACTGTACTTAATGTACTCTGATCCGGTTACTTATGTTGTGGCTGATATGTAAGTAAGCTTTCTTAACGCTAATGTTATAATAGTCAGATTGCTCTGAAGATGGGAGGTGATATTCTATTCATGTTCACGTTCACACAGTCGGTGATTTTTGCCGGCCGTCTTTCCTGCGACGGCAGCTTTTCTGTATTTCCTTTCTCCTGTAATATGACTTGATCGCTTTAAACTCCGCACACTGAGCTCTGATTGGTCAGCAGGCGGTGCTTTCACTGAGTTGAGCTCTTAGCCTGCAACCTAACCTGGTCCCGACCAGGTTAGCTGCTTAGCATATATTACCATGGAGATCTAGCCTGCTAAAAAGAGAACCAGCTTCGTAGGACCGGAAAGCCGGAGTTTTCCCTGAATTTAGCCGCTAAGCGAAAATCCTGCTTCGCAGTATACCCCCCTGGTGAACACAATCGGGTAATCAGGGAGGGAAACAGACAGAAAGCAGACAGGCAGGAAACGGGGGTGAACACTTTACACAATAAAACAGGAAACCCAAACGTGACATAACATGAGAATCGTGACAGTTATTGGCTATGGTAGGTTGTTGGTTATGTTCATATACTTATTTGATTATTATAATGCAAACCGATCTTTTTCATATGGGTGTTTTAGAGTTGTATCCCCTAGATCAGTCTCTAGTAATTGGGGCGCTCAAAGTGCACCAGATTGAAGCATTTTACTTTAAACCCCCAGACCCCCCTAGAGGATGTGAAGTCCACCCCCCATTTAAAACATGTTCATGCAATACTAAATACATTTGAAGCCTTTTTATATAAGCTGTCCACGTGGTCTTTAGTAGAGGTTTTGCCCGAGGCAAGCTAAAATCTTGCCTCGGGCAGCAAATTGGTCAAAACCGGCCCTGGTGTCATCCCCACGGCACCCCCCGTTTGAAACATGTCCCCACGGCACCCCCGTTTGAAACATGTTCCCACAGCACCCCCCGTTTGAAACATGTTCCCACAGCACCCCCCGTTTGAAACATGTCCCCACAGCACCCCCCGTTTGAAACATGTCCCCACAGCACCCCCCGTTTGAAACATGTCCCCACGGCACCCCCCGTTTGAAATATGTCCCCACGGCACCCCCCGTTTGAAATATGTCCCCACGGCACCCCCCGTTTGAAACATGTCCCCACGGCACCCCCCGTTTGAAACATGTTCCCACGGCACCCCCCATTTGAAACATGTCCCCACAGCACCCCCCGTTTGAAACATGTCCCCACAGCACCCCCCGTTTGAAACATGTCCCCACAGCACCCCCCGTTTGAAACATGTCCCCACAGCACCCCCCGTTTGAAACATGTCCCCACGGCACCCCCCGTTTGAAACATGTCCCCACGGCACCCCCCGTTTGAAACATGTCCCCACGGCACCCCCCGTTTGAAACATGTCCCCACGGCACCCCCCGTTTGAAACATGTCCCCACGGCACCCCCCGTTTGAAACATGTCCCCACAGCACCCCCCGTTTGAAACATGTCCCCACAGCACCCCCCCGTTTGAAACATGTCCCCACAGCAACCCCCGTTTGAAACATGTTCCCACAGCAACCCCCATTTGAAACATGTTCCCACAGCAACCCCCGTTTGAAACATGTTCCCACGGGTCCCGGGTACAAACTCACTGAAGGCTCCATTCATGGCAAACAGAACGAGGTTTAAAGGTCACATGTCATGCTTTTCCGGTTAGTACCCGTCCCCTTGTGTGTTATGAAGGTTTTTATGCATGTAAGTGGTCTGCAGAGTCAAAATGCTCAAAGTACACCCTGTAGGGAGTAAAACTCTAACACAGAAAATACCTCCCCAAAACGCCTCGTTGGAGATACGTCACTGTCCATTTGATTCTTCCGGGTACATCATGATGTCATGCCGTACCCGCAACGAAATGGACCAATCCGTGGAGCCGTTACGTTACGCCCTCGCTGATTGGTCCAAATTGACCAATCCACGGACTTCCTCACACACTCGGTGCAGGCAGCTCTGCTGATCTCTCCTCCCTGGCTGCAGGCTGATAACTGACAGTTGGGATCGCGGCGAAATTCTCTCTGCAGACCCATTCTCATAGCGTTCATCAACCTTTTTCTTACTCAATATCAAGCCACACTTATTGTTTTTACTTCGGCTGTGACTTTGTGTGTGCTCAGGGTGAGTTTGGCTGTGTTTATTATCCAACTTTGAAACACTGAGGGGTTAAAGTAGTCTGTCCCAACTAGTTTCTCACTCTCAGCTCGAGATGTAAATCAAATCAAAATGTATTACAGCCCCGTATTACACTACTTGTGTTTTTTATGAACAACAACACAAGTAGTGCCATATGATAAAAGCATGAGACAGAAGTGATGCCAATGGAGATGGGAACCAGGTGATGGAAATTAGTTGACAAGGAAGACAGATGCGAAGGAGAGGTGCTCTGCCGCCTACTGATGATTAGTGACTGCTGGGGGTGGAAAGGGAGCATTATGTGAGCGTGGGAGTCTGGGAGATATCCGCGGGGTAATTAATGATGATAGATAGGGAGGTGCTAGTCCAAGTAAGATTGTAAAGGTTTAATCTTTTATGTTCAATGTACGCTAGAAGGGGACCAGAGAAGTTTAAAATCTGGAAGTCCGATCTTAAGTCAGGGGTGTCAAACTCAATTTCATCGCGGGCTACATTCGCATAAAGGTTGCACTCAAAGGGCCGGTTGTAACTATATAATATATATATATATATAAAATAATGTATTATGTTACATTATTGCCTCTGAATTGGATTAGTATCGGATAGGATAATAACTTGGTCATTAACTACGTCTGAAAGCAGAAGTCTCTTCAGTGCCATGTCACAAAACGAGATGCATTGTGGGACATGTAGTTTATGGGCAACCTGCTTCTGTAAAGTGGCATGTAACCGTATAATAAACGTATTATATTCTTTGCAAGCTCTTGCGGGGCCACATGAAATGAAGTCGCGGGCCGGATTTGGCCCCCGGGCCTTGAGTTTGACTCCCCTGTCTTAAGTGAATCGGGAGATAATGCAATGAAATGAAAACCGGTGTGATATGATAAAACGATATAGATACTGTTCAGTTGTAATAACGAGTGACTAATGTTTCCCTCTCTGTATTCCTCATATCAACAGGTGGCTACTACCTTACAACTCTCTACGCCTCTCTTTACTACATCAGCAGCTTCAGGCCTCGATTGGCCGCCCGTCAGCTGAGCGTCGAAGCGCAAAACTCTCTCAACCAATGGCATCGCAGGCGCACGCTCCACTGCAACCAATCGCGGCGCAGCAGGAACCGACGGACCATTCGCAGGCAGTCGTGTCAGGACAGAGGGTCGCATAACTCTGACACGGACACTGAGAGCAGAGAGGAGAGAAGTGCAGGAGACGGGGAGTCTTTTGGTAATAACGAGCAGGACACAGGACCCGAGGCTCTGCAGCCGCTGGACGAGGAAGCACACACTCCTTCAGACGGTAACCAGGGAGAGGAGGTCACGAGCAAATGGGAAGAGACACAGAGAGTGTGTGGAGAAGAGGACCACAGATGATTGTAATTTAGAAATATAATGCGATGAGCTGTTGGACACACGTGTACTGGACCGTTTAGCTTTAAAGAGGCCCTATTAAACACCTCCATTGGACTCCTCTGTTTACTTCAGGAACATAATGACATCAATATGTAACGCTTCTATTGGCTCCAACACATTGTTCGTGATAGGCTAAGCGGACGGAGAAGAGGAACACAGGTGATTGTAATGGAGAACAAGTGTAGATGCAATGAGCTGTTGGACACATATTTGAGCATTTAGACGTAATAAGACGCTATTATGCTAAGTGGGGTGTTCACTTTCATGTCGCTCTATTGGTTTCTTTGCATCTAAATGGTCTGCAAAGGATACCATCCCTGAGTTTCTTTCCCACACACTGCCCACCCTGTCTGAAACGCCTCCATTGGACTTCTTGTTTACTTCAGGAACATAATGACATCACTATGTAACACTTCTATTGGCTCGCGCTCCAACACATTGTACGTGGCGTGCTAAGAGGCGGGACTTCTCTAAGCGGTTGACCAATCGCAACAGCTGGCGAGCTAACCAATCAGAGCAGACTGGGCTCTGGTTTCAGACAGAGGGTGGACAGAGGTGCTGCAGCTGGAGACACGACACAGTATAGGCACAACTTACCGATATGGACCTGAGCAGAATACGGCCCCTTTAATACACAACTCAAATCATTCGTCAATAACTTG
Source organism: Pseudochaenichthys georgianus (assembly GCF_902827115.2). NCBI lineage: Eukaryota > Metazoa > Chordata > Actinopteri > Perciformes > Channichthyidae > Pseudochaenichthys > Pseudochaenichthys georgianus. The sequence continues at coordinate 40,273,812 of NC_047515.1, forward strand.
TTGAGGCTTCTCCTTTTGAAACGGCCATTGCTATAAAAAGTTGGAAAGCACTGGCCTAAATGAGCTGTATTGTAAAGAATGGAAGCAAGTATTGAAATGTTTTTATAATTGTATTTATTTTCGACGGCTAATTTGTTCATGTTTGACGGCTTTTAGATGTTGGTCGTACGCCTTGTTTCTGCTCTCATCAGTTATCCATATCATTTCCAGCCGCGCACAATATCTCATTTATAATTTACAGCACAAAACAGGGGGCCACAGCTGATGAATGAGCAAACAAAGCAATCAGTTTAACTTTAATTATCCGCATCAAACACGGAGAAGCTTCGGGGCAGAAACAAGCATCTCGCTGGTGAACATTTGGCTGGAGTGAGAGAAAGAGACCAAATGCTAATGTAGCTCCGTATCTTCAGTATGTTCAAATAGACTGGTCTTTGCTGATATGTTATCTATAGAACTGTCATAATGCCAAAGTAGGTGTGTCGCTGTTTGCTTCATGTGGCTGTGGATAAATAAATTAAAGAAACATCCCTTTTTTGACTCATGTCATGGTGCCTTTGTTGAACTGTGAAGGCTTATATTTCTGTTTCATTTACTGCCTTTCTTATGTCTGAATATGATGCTGTTAAACTGACAGAGACACGTGCCTCACAAGAAATCCCCAAAACGATCTTTCGTGTTGACCACCAGAGGGCAGCATTTAGCCGCCTTTGAGAGGAGCCTCTTGTTTCCTCTAAACATTATACAGCAAGCAGAAAACACACAGGTAGGAATCCTAGTGAAGGCAATAATCACTGTTTGTCCTGGGGAAAGAAATGGCGATCAAAAACTACAATATGCATGTTTTAAATGCAGGAAAGATTGGTCACTGTTCACTGTATAGTACTGTTGAATATATAACATTTTGTTTAACCCTTATGTTGTGTTCGGGTCTCCCGTGACCCGTTTCAAGTTAAAATGACATAACTACGCTCTAGTTTATTTATCGGAACAAGGCTTCATGATACCCTCCATAGCAGATATATAAACACTACCAAACAGATTTTGATAATTGTTGCCAAGTCTGAAGGTCTCTAAAAAAGAAAGTGTATCATTTGGTGTTCGGGTTTGGGGAGACCCAGCAGAATTGTTTTTGGGTAACTCGGGGTCAAATTTGGCCCAATCAAGATCCATCTTTGACTTTGGACGCCCCTCCCCCGCCCCCTTCATCCACTGTCATTTTTCGCAACATGCACCTGGTCTCCCCTCCCTCTGCCCCCCTCCCCCCACGGGAACTCCACCTTTCTCAAAGAATATGCACACTTGAACCTGAACTCACACATGCACGTATTGTCTAATGTGTTTTGGGCCATAGAATACAATTAAAGCAGGATTGTACGGTTATGATTGCATTATAAGTTAGTTATGATGTAGTTCAAACAATATTGGATGATAGTCATTATTTGTGTGTGTTTTGGACCGTGATAAATCATGGGTCAAAATGTACCCGTGCACACCATGAACGGAAACAGCTTTCGAACACAACACAAGGGTTAAAGAGAGCACTTGTAATAATGAACATCTCTTTCTAACCGTCAGAGCCAATGGAATCGAGGGGAACTCCCCATACTCCTTTGGTAATGTGTGTGTGAGACCGGAAGCTGCGATAACTCTGGTGGCTACCATTAGCAGCTAACTCTCCGATTTTTACATACAAATTGAATTATGGATTATAATTTAAAAACATTATTCCACAGAAACATTATCAACCTATGGATTAACCGATTCAGCCGCGTTTTTTCTCGTTTTAATGCCATTGAACACGTCTTTTGATCAGATTGACAGCTACGGTGAGACGATCTCCCGTAAAAAGGTACGTGTTGTGATGTCTGTGTTTGCTTCCCCTGTCGCGAGTTCGGATCGCTCAGTGATGATACTATACCTAAATAATCCGTGGAACCTCAGCTTTAATCGGATATCTTGTATGTGCAGCTACGATAAGTAATAAGGGTACTTTTATCTTGAGTTCTGTGCCAAAGTGCGTTAGCATTTTTCGCTCAGGGGTCATTTAGATGCTTCTGATGAGACTTGTGTTTTGTTTTGGTAAAGATGGTTTGTATCGTCAGTTAGCTGAGATTATTCCCGTTAATCTGGTATTACACATTAATAGGTTCTTAAATATTAAGATCCCCTGAGAGCTGAGACACAGTGTCGTGGAAAAAAGAAAAGTACCCGCCGAGGGGGACCTTGGGGCTTAACAGGATATATATATTAACAGCCATATTATAATTCAAAACTTAACTTTAATGATATTTTTCTCTTGTAATTTGCTGTAAAATACAGCTTTCATATGGATGTTTCTGTTTTTCCCCTGGATCCTAATTAACAGGCTGTACATTTGAATGTTAAAAGTTAATGAATGCACATATATCGAGCGTGTACACATGTAAATAGTTATACAGGGGGCCTCTTATGTTAATGTACACACACACACACACACACACACACACACACACACACACACACACACACACACACACACACACACACACACACACACACACACACACACACACACACACACACACACACACACCACACACACACACACACACACACACACACACAGCTCCATGTACACACACATATGGAAACGTATCATCGCTGCATGCTAACTGACCGAACCAATCAAATCTGCCTAATGAGACATCTGGCATTCTGCCTGCATGTAGATGTCAAGCCTAGAAACACCTGGGCCTTCACACAAACACTCGTGCACATGCGCGCGCGCACACACACACACACACACACACACACACACACACACACACACACACACACACACACACACACACACACACACACACACACACACACACACACACACACCACACACACACACACACACACACACACACACACACCACACACACAAATCCCCTTTCTTCTAACTTCATCACTGCTCGCAGACCTGGTGGAAGACTGGGAAAAAAACACATTGATAAATCCTGGATGGATCACATATTTACTGAACTCACACACACACGCTCACACACACACACACACACACACACACACACACACACACACACACACACACACACACACACACACACACACACACACACACACACACACACACAATCCCATCTCCTTTTCTTCTTATCAGTGCTCAGGTTTATCAGATCTGGTTGAGGGGAAGACTGAGACAGAAGCATTTTTTTAACACTCACATGCACACACACCACACACACACACACACACACACACACACACACACACACACACACACACACACACACACACACACACACACACACACCACACACACACACACACACACACACACACACACACACACACACACACACACGAACACTCATTCTCTCATACACAGTCCCTTCCCACATGTGATATATTATGCATACATGAGTGTGTGTAACGCACTCACCACGGTCATAAATTACATATGGCAGCGGTGGAGGAGGGGGTCCGCAGAGAGGCGAAGAGGAGTGTGTGTGTGTGTGTTTGTGCGCATGTGAAATGAGGAGGGGGAAGAGGAGTGGGGGGGCACAGATGGCTGTGGCCCGAGGCATTTGAGGTACTGCAGCTAAACATGGACACACAAACACACACACACACACACACACACACACACACACACACACACACACACACACACACACACACACACACACACACACACACACACACACACACACACACACACACACACACACACACACACACACACACACACACACACACACACACAGAAGAGTAATTGTAAGGGGGCTCATATATATTAACACTTATATTAACATATAGCGTATGAAAGGAGAAATAGGTACATAAAACCATATCAATATTATTTTATATTTATATGTTGTGCCTCTACTGTGACATGTTCCATGCTTTAATGTTCATGTGGGGAGAGACACTTTTACATCTAGGATAAAAAAGTAGCGGCAGCATAATGAAAAAGTAAGTAAACATAAACAATGTCTAACAACTTAATATACACATGGAAAAGACAACAATATGAAGCATTTGGGTAAAAAGAGCTCAGAATAAAGTATAACATATCTGTGTATTGTGTTTCTTGCGTGTTTTTGGTGTACTTCCGCCCCATGGGACCTTATTTCGTAAAAAGTATGTATTGAAGTCGATGGAGAGAAAACGATTATCTTTCGATCCCGTTTGAATTCTGCCACGAATTACACACGTGATGTTTGTCAATCTTAAAAAATAATTTCCATGTCAAAAAAGTCACAGTTTGTCGTAAAACTGTTGAAATATAAGACGATGAAAAATACGCAACTAGAAAGACTACAAATCCCAGAGTCCCGGTCCCGCATGCTGGCTCTCACGGACCGACTCACTCCCCTTGTGTGTGTGCACAGCTCTCAACGCGCCCAGACTTGGAGTGATTTCCACCTCTTTTAATACTTTCTGCCTCGTTCTGAGAGAAAGAAGTGAAATGTTCCAACGTGACGGCCGTCTGGGTGTGTGGTGCGAGACGGGAGATGTAGTTCATTGAGCGGTTTCACACAAAACAAAGTGTTACTTCACAGTTTTACGACACATTTCTATTTTTTGAACTTGCAAAATTATCTTTTAAATTGACAATCATCATGTGTGTAATTCGTGGCACAATTCAAACGGGATCGAAAGATAATCTTTCTCTCGCCATTGACTTCAATACATACTTTTTCTGAAATAAGCTCCCCCGGGAAGGGAGGGACTTCGCCTCTATAGACTCTAAACTTAATTACTTACTTTTTCCAATAAGGGATAGTGGCATCTTAAGAGTCTCCATCACATGATAAAGTGGTTAAAATAAGCTCCACCTCGAGCAGCTATTGAAATGCTGCCTTCACACATTCATGTATCAGCATAAGAATACTAATCATACATTATATCACATTATAGAAAATCACTCACACAGGCCATTTCTCTGATGTACGAGCATCTCCTATCTGACTTAAGAATCAATGCAGGTCTTTTACTCTTAATGGAGTATTTTCATACAACATTATTTGTAATTGTCTATGTTGACATTTTGTTATGCACAGATCAACAATACATGAATGACAGCATTGTCATTCATGTATTGTTGATCTGTGCAAACAGTGAAGCCCCTTGATGTACGACTATATAAATGCGTTGATCACTACTTTGACTTAAGTAAAGTACTTTCATATGTTCTCCATCACTGCTTTTTGTATTATTTTCCTGTCAGTACAATAAATGTTCTATAAACCTTTACACTTGTGACAACATCTGGATATGAGGATGAACAACAAGGAAACAAAGCAAAGTAAAACAGACAACAGTAAAAACATAAATAAAATCGCTGGAAGGCCGTTCTTACAAAGTGGGTTTTTAAAAAAGATTACAAAGTTTTAAAATCCATACGTCAATGTTTTTATTGCACATTGTACTGCCTATAGTTCCACAGTTATCTCGCTCTCTCATTGTGCCTGCGTGATCCTTAAATCCTAAATCATGTTGGATGGAGAGAGTGAATTTTATTGCGTCTTTTCTGCCGAGCCTTGTCCTCATCTGTCCCTCGTCCCGATGATACATGTAAGTGTTTTTGTCTTTATTTTGTCCTTTCAGGGCCTCCATCCAACAGCTTGCCTCTGTCACGCTCGTTCACACACTACAACACAATAAAACTTTCCCCCTTTCTCTTTCTCTTTCTCCCCCGCCTGATCCTCCTTCACTCATTAATTCCTCTCCTCCTTTCTCCCTCATTCCTTCTCCCCCACCTCCCTCTCTTTTCCTCCCTCACTTGTCTGAACTCTGACAGGTGTGTAATTGAATGATTAACGACCACCACAGTGACCCGCCTCCTCCCACACACATACACACACACACACACACACACACACACACCACACACACACACACACACACACACACACACACACACACACACACACACACACACACACACACACACACACACACACACACACACACACACACACACACACACACACACACACACACACACACACACGCACGCACACACACACACACACACACACACACACACACTCACACACACTTTATGTTAAAATGGAAATGTACATATTTATGCACACACATATTCATGGGCTGACACGCATTTACGACACATGTGTATTCATGTTTGCTTCAATGGCCCAAATGGTCAAATTCAAACCAGTTGAAATGATGGAGACATTTTAAGAAGTCTGTAGGAAATTCACGGAAAGGAACATTCATTATCCTGCGCAGGGATATGTGCATGTGTTATTGTGATGTATTTCCCACAAAGATATGGTTTTTGATTTTCTGCCAAACATTACGTCTGTTTTTTGAGGTTATTTTCTCTAGACCACAGCACGCACACACAATAGAGTGGTGCAAGGGTGAGTCAACATTTAGCACTTCCTGTTGGCTTCTGTTGAAGTCAAAAAAAATGTGAGCGTGTTTTTGGTTTGATTTCTGAAAAATGGTCTGCGGGTGGTCAAAAGCTGAAGAGATCTTCCAACATGTCGGTAAATAGTACCCCACTGGTGAAGGTGTGAAGCTTGTGTGTGTGATGAAAACAGCGGTTGCTATTATGACTAAACAAGCTAAACGTCATTGCGTTCAACATAAAAAAAAAAAAATTGATTCAAGTTTTTATTCAATGCTTTTATTTATGTTTGATTTGCTAACAAATAGAAAGGATGTAAAACAAATTGGAAAAGATCACACAAAGTTTTTCAGTAGATTTGATCTAATTAACAGGAAGTGTTCTGTGTATACATGCCTCAAAGAACAGGACGTTTTGAAATACTTTAGTTATATAATAATAATATATAATAAAGTGCAGAACAGTTTTATAGAGCAGATTGAAGCATTAACAGGAGGTGTTGCAGTGTGACTGGGAGTTGATCAAATTGACAGTAAGATTTGACTGCAGTTGCTTAAATTGCCCAGATGATTTGCAGTGCACTGACCTAGATGGACAGGACATTTGGCAAATGCAGTTGTTAAAATGAAAGTACATTTTGAAGTACAGATGCACAATTTGCACAACGTTTTGCAGTGCCGATTATAAAAAATAAAAAAACAATTGCCATTTTTTTTTTTGCAGTGTAGTTTGTAACATCCCTGCAGCCTACATTTGATGATAGCAGAGGCGGATTTAGGATTGTAGGAGATCCGGGGCTTAGCCCAGGAGTCGTTGGGTTGGGGGGGTGCAGGGGTACAGTGCTATTTTTTATAAGTGGGGGGTGGACCGAACATCCTTTAGGGGGGTCGTCGCCTTCTCTCGGGGGGTCCGGGGGCATGCTCCCCCGGGAAGATTTTTTTTTAAATATTGAAGTTGAAAGCATCAATCTGGTGCACTTTGGGAGCAACATTAACCCTACCTTAATAACACCTTAAAGTGGACAAAAGGCACTGGAGAACACTCATTAACACCCTTTAATGAAGCAAACTAATGCCTTAACTCACTCAAATAGTCGTTTACTTATTAAGGTGAAACGAATGTGCGTAGAGTTTTAAAGGATGCGGATAGTCTCACCTTGATTCTGGCGCATTGCTTATCGTTTTATAGATCTATTCTCATCCACCATCTTTGTTTGTGACGTAAAGAGTGTAAGAGTCACGTTTCTGAATCGGACACTCTGAGTGGATGCAGTCACAGCCAATCGGAGTCTGATTCAGAGGGTTGCCTGTCAGTTCTGTTGTTATGTGTACTGAAACGAGAGCCAGTATAATTCCACGCGCGAAAACAAAATAAAAATTGGAATACGTTATTTTAGTGTCTTAAAAGTAGACTGAGGTATGAAGGGTTAACGTTACATCTTAGGATAATTTGTAGTCATGTTCTGTATACATACTAACATATAAGGGTATACTTAGTGTGGTTACTCCATGTTTACTAGCTATAACATTAACGTTACATCACTCTTTTTCACTTCTTACTCAGTGCAGATATCACCATTAGATTAACAAACCTGAAACATCATCCATTTCTTGACTGCTGGTGATGACATTGTTGTCAGCTGCTGATACTGCTGCTGCAGCTTGTGGCGCCTGCTTCGATGACAATAACTTTCTAATATCCATAACTGTATAGGCCATTAGCCTAAAACTCGTCAGGCACTATAGGATCACTTCTTCTTCAGGGCAGGCTACGCAGTACGCAGGCTAATGACCCACAGTGGCTGCCTCTCTGGTGGACTCCGGTACTGCACATTACTCCCGAGACGTTTACAAAAAAAAAAAAATAAAAAAAAAAAAAGTGTTTTTTAAGTGAAACATCCGGGGCTTTTCAGAAAACATCCGGGGCTTGAGCCCAAGTAGCCACCCCCTAGCGCCGCCACTGGATGATAGTTTAGCTTGTTGTGAAAAAAACATGTATTACTTGACCATGCAGCACAGGATTCATGTTTTAATAGCATGTGTACCACAACAACAAAAAACCAGGCTAGCCAAACATATTAAAACATTGTTTAAACCTCAGAGGGTTAAAAGAAAGTTTGGATTATTAACGAATAACAGGAAGTTTTTTGCAGTGGAGTTACTAACATGAACAGGAAGCTGCAGTGCAGTTTGCGAACAGGAGGGGGAGTCTGCAGTATCGTTTCCCCTGGCATTTCTACAATATTAAGCCTTACAAAAGTTAAAAACGAATACGCCAAAACAGTTATTCAAGTTATGAAGTTATCAGATGACAATGAAACGGTTTCCCTGCAGAAGAAACCGGACCGGAAGTGCCGTTTTCATCCTAGTGCTCTTCACCTGCCAGGTAAACTAGCTGTTCAGGTTTGCTTTGCTAGCTTTGTTGTGTGTTAGCTTGGTTAGTTAGTTAGTTAGTTGACTTTCTGAAGTGTCTAAAGGGAAATGTATTTGATGCATGAAGTGTAAAGGAGAGAATTTCTGAATGTATTTTAATTTCTGTATCACAAGTTGATTACAGTTAATTTAGTTGATTTCCCCGCAATGTTGCATGATTCAAGATTCAAGGCTTTATTGTCACGTGCACAGTAGCTACAGTGTATATATGGCAATGAAAAAAAACTTAAGTCACAGGCTCCTCAAACAGTGCAACATATAGAAAATAATACAATGACAGAGTGGAAACATTTTCTCCAAATACCCTTTGATTTTGTTTTTGCTTGTGTGTGTGTTTCTTGATTTGCTTTGGGCCCACTGCAGTCTATTCAGTGTTTGGATTGAAGAAGTGTCGGCCTTGATCAGCTAACATGTCCTGATCATAGGTCCTGATTCAGTTCTAGAGAGTGCTAGCCTAAGGCCCCGTCCACACGGAGATGAAAACGAACCGATGTCTATATCAAAAAAGTCTTCCGTCCACACGGGATCGGCTCAAGAAACTGGTCTGTCCACACGAGACTGCTCGACCCGCTGGAGACGCTGTAGTACATATGCCAGGCCTGTAAGTGGCGCTGTACTTCCGACACAAAATACACCAAAAGCAGCGAAGAAGACCCCCCGAGCATGGTTGCCATGGTTGCCAAGTTGCCCTTCTGTTTATTCTCCACGGTGGATTTAGCAACATGTAGTTCATGTAGTTCTCCATGTCCACTTGTTGCTGATGGTTGTGGTAGAGGAGCTGTAGATTTTGCACTAACATCTGCATCATGGTCAGTAGCGTCTGGAGCATGAACGCAACCCTGTGATCCGCCATTGTTGTTGTTGTTGTTGGCGAAACGCATCAGCAATGATGCGGGGTGAGCAGGAGAGGTGGGGAGAGGCGGGGCTATGATCGTTTAGGACCTACACACGGTGCCGCAAGCGTTACATTACCAAACCTTCCCACTTTGGGATGGGTCATCGTTTGAGGGATCCGTTTCCGTGGTTCCGTTACGGCCTCGTGTGGAAGAACCGTCCATACGATAAAGAACTATAGCGGATAACACCCGTTTCGTCTCCGTGTGGACGGGGCCTAAATTTACTAATCTACTTTTATTATGAAGTTTGAAGAACAGCTGTGTTAAAGCAACATGTTGCCTGCTAATGTGATCTTTTTGGACATTATTGTGACACTAAAATGTAAAACAGGAAGCTATACCCGTTTAAATGTGCACAGATTTTGATCTTTGGCTTCAGTTTCTTTTACCAATGACTTCGCAAACCCAAAGTCATTTTTAAAACCTAAACTTAATCAAGCATTTGTGGTAGAAGATTTCACACTGTTGAACAGTTGTGAATATTGCTGTGAAATGTTGTACCAGCATATAGTTCCCAGAGGATGTATCCTAAAAACTTCAAGTTAGCATGAATCTAGACTCTGGATTTATCAAAGAAAAACATCCTTATCTTGTTTGAAGAGGACATATTCTGCTCATTCTCAGGTGTATATCAGTATGTAGTGTCTCTACTTTAAAGAGTCCTCTCCTGCTGATGTTCAGGTGTATATCAGTATGTAGTGTCTCTACTTTAAAGAGTCCTCTCCTGCTGATGTTCAGGTGTATATCAGTATGTAGTGTCTCTACTTTAAAGAGTCCTCTCCTGCTGATGTTCAGGGTGTTTATCAGTATGTAGTGTCTCTACTTTAAAGAGTCCTCTCCTGCTGATGTTCAGGTGTATATCAGTATGTAGTGTCTCTACTTTAAAGAGTCCTCTCCTGCTGATGTTCAGGTGTATATCAGTATGTAGTGTCTCTACTTTAAAGAGTCCTCTCCTGCTGATGTTCAGGTGTATATCAGTATGTAGTGTCTCTACTTTAAAGAGTCCTCTCCTGCTGATGTTCAGGTGTATATCAGTATGTAGTGTCTCTACTTTAAAGAGTCCTCTCCTGCTGAGGTTCAGGTGTATATCAGTATGTAGTTGTCTCTACTTTAAAGAGTCCTCTCCTGCTGAGGTTCAGGTGTATATCAGTATGTAGTGTCTCTACTTTAAAGAGTCCTCTCCTGCTGATGTTCAGGTGTATATCAGTATGTAGTGTCTCTACTTTAAAGAGTCCTCCTGCTGATGTTCAGGTGTATATCATTATGTAGTGCCTCTACTTTAAAGAGTCCTCTCCTGCTGATGTTCAGGTGTATATCAGTATGTAGTGTCTCTACTTTAAAGAGTCCTCTCCTGCTGATGTTCAGGTGTATATCATTATGTAGTGTCTCTACATGTCTCCATGCTTTAATGCTGCAGCACCTCTTTTCACCCTCTGTCTGAAACCAGAGCCAAGTCAGTTAGCAGACCAGCTCTGTTGTGATTGGTCAACCTCTTAGAGATGTCCCGCCCCTTAGCCTATCACGTACAATGTGTTGGAGCCTAGCCAATAGAAGTGCAAGTGTTACATAGTGCTGTCTGGAAGTAAACAAAGGAGTGCAATGCAGGCGTTTAGGATGCATACCTATAACACACTACCGGAAAGGGAAAACCCCAAAAGGCATGGTTTCTTTTGAGCAAGGGAGAATAGTGTGGTCAGAAGCTGGGATGGGACCTTTGGCCCCTGGTCAGATTAGGCGTTGCAGCTAAGGAGATGTTAGTTTAAGTTTTGATTGAAAGAAACACCGTTGTACTGACTTAAGAGACACGTAACATGTTGTGAGAGAAAGAGAGGAGGTGAAGAGCAAACCCATCCTGCACTGGGAGTGATTGCGAGGAGGAGGGACAAAGAGAAATGAGAAGTGAAGGAGCGCTGAGGTCAGGACCCGGGTGCCAGGGAGAGGAGCCGTTTCCTGTTGACCTCTGTCTGAACCCTGACCCCTGACCCCTCCCGCTCCAGGCCGAACGGGAGAAGGACGGGGGCGATGTGGCAAAGGACGGAGTTATGTGTGGATGTTTAACGTCTAAAAGGATGTAGATCAGAGAAGGAGGTGACAGAGAGGATGGGAGCTACAAGAAGAAATGTTATGAGGGAAAAGAGGAGGAGTTTAGACTTATGGACAGCTCTAGGAGCCAAAATGTGTATTATGCCGGAGCTGTTTATTTAATTAGTGTCAATGACACTAATGCATGTATACAGGATAAATAATCGTGATCTCAATATTGATCGAAATAATTGTTGTCATGTTGGCCTTAATCGAGCAGGATTTTGGTGTACTGATTGGTGTGGTTTCACTTTTCTGTAGCTGGAGTGTAAGTAAATGGTCATTGAAAATGGAAACGAGAAGGTGTGTGTTTATATTGCAATTTTAAGGTGTAACATGACAGTTAAAAGTCACCATTAGCAGCGGAAAATCTACATATCTTTCGTCACCAACTGAAAACCCTCCTGTTTCTCTTGTCCCTTGGCCATTTCTTTACCAGCATCAACAGTATTTCAGTGTGTGTGTGTGTGTGTGTGGTCTAGCATTACTATACTTGTGGGGACCTAAATCTGTTTACATAGTCACGTGTGGGGACTCGCCTCCCTTATGGGGACACATTGGAGGTCCCCATGAGGGCATCATTAATGTTAGGGTGAAGACTTGGTTAGGTTTAGGCATGTGTTGGTTATGGTTAAGGTTAGGATAAGTCTCCAGGAAATGCTAAGTCAATGTAATATCCCCTGAAGTGATGTATACATGGTATTTGTGTGTGTGTGTGTGTGTGTGTGTGTGTGTGTGTCGTGATAGCAAAATATTGTTCCTGAACACACCTACTGTAGCGGTAACAACCACAAAAGCCTTTTTTACTACTTTGCCAGGCGCTTATTTTTCTGTTCTTCCCCATTTTCTCCAATTTAAGCGAATGTCAAAAAACCTTACAGATGTGTCGTTAAGACCAACATTCATCAATATTTAATTTGCCTCCTGAGATTTGAAGACTGCACTAGCCCATTTTGCTATTTCAATTGAATAAGCACACAACATAATAATCTTTCACAGTTTTTGTAAAATAAATTAATACATATTACCGTTTTTTTAATAACAGGAAATGATACAAAACAACCTTCCCAGTCGCCAATCAAACATATATATTTTTAACTGATATGTAATACTTTAATCCACAACATCTTCCTGGAGCAGTCTCACCACAATCTGCATGCTTTAGTTGAGTTTTATTAAAAATGTCTTTCAGTTCAGTTTCTTCTATGTATAGAAATGTGTTAGCATTATATTAGCTATACCTCTCTATACACTCGCTAACAGACAACAAACCGACCGAATCAGACAAAAAACACAAACAGATGACAAGCGACAAGTCTTACAAAAAAAACATTTTAATACTTTAACGGTATTTCCCATAATCATTCAGAAATGTTTCAGCGTGGAGCGGAAAGGGAGCCGAATGTTTAAAGAGTCCTTTGGCTGCAGCTCCCCTCACACACACCGCTATGACACAGAAAAGATGTACTAGAAATGCTCATAGAAGATTGTGTGTGTGTGTGTGTGTGTGTGTATGTATGTGTGTGTGTGGAAATGGCTTTTGTGTGTGTAGGAAAGACCCTAAGGTATCGGACACCTGTTGGCGTCTTAAGGAGGTCAGTGGTACGCGAGCGAGGCAGACTGGAAGTCATTCATAGTGTTTAGCGTCATGCTAAAGGAAGGAAGAGCACTAATATTTCAACGAGCACGCATAAATATAAAAATAGAATCAGAAAAAACAGCTTAAAGTAAAGGTGTGTGTGTGAAGGTGTGTGTGTTTGTCGTTGACAGTATGCGGGAAGACGGGGAGTCGTGGAGAAGGCGTGCTCACAGGATCGTCCATGTTGCAAAATATTCATCGGTCTTCCTGTGGATCAGCAGGCATGATGGGAAGTGTAGTTTTAAAGCATGTGTCTCACCCACAGGACATAGTGGAGACGAGGGGAGGAAGCACTTCTACTCAAAAGAGGTATGGCTTAAACCTGTGGGTCCAGACTGTGTGTGTGTGTGTGTGTGTGTGTGTGTGTGTGTGTGTGTGTGTGTGTGTGTGTGTGTGTGTGTGTTAGCAAGCTACATTGAGGTCAGTGTCTTTCAGTGGGGAATGTAAACTTTCGTATCAATGTGTCGTCTTTTTTTTGTCTTCTTTAAATAGTGTTCAGTTCGGCGTCCTACATACATATATCTCACCACACACACACTCACTCATTCATACTGTCATTTGCCCTTACACACACACACTCTCTCTCTAACTCGCCCCACGACTAGTGTGCATGTATGTCCAGTCCCTGGGCGAGCAGCGGCTCTGCGGGGTGTGTGTGTGGGGGGGGGTGCAGCAGCATGGCGGGGTGGGGTCCCGGGTACGGGTGGAGGGAGGAGCCCGGGTGGTGAGGGTAGCCTGGCTGGGACAGTAGAGAGTAATCACCCTGCAGAGAGGACATCCCCTGGAGACCTGGGGACACACGGAGGACAAGGTGTATTTAATGAAGAGTGGTGCAGAGATGGTGGGTTTTTGTAGGCAGGAAGTTAGCATAGCAACGGCTTCCTCGGATAAAAGCAGTGGGATTTTTCCTTTGGATTTTGGAATACAAGCTCTGTGGCAAACACACGTTTTGTTCACCAGGATAATCTCCACACATTTATAATCGTAGAAGTGTAAATGCAGGGCTCAACGCTAACTTTTAAAAGTGGTCGCCAGGCTGGCAACCAGGCATCAGCTTTTGGTTGCCAAAACTGAAAATACGGTTGCCATTTTTAGACACCTTATATTTTAAATAATTAAGATACTATACAGTTATACATCAACTTAATAATGAAAATGTGACACAAAAGAATGTTCAAATGCTTTACAATAAGTAATTAACACTTAATTGAAACCTAGGAAACTTGTCCACCCTCAGTTGCTGGTATACAAAACACCAGGAGTGCAGCTGTTGTCATGTTCTTCACAGATCACTAGTTTCTTGGTCATCCATGGTCTCCCTGTCAAATGTGGGTTCTCTTGACCTTTGTGCTGACCCCCACCGTAGATCCACTGGCCCTTCAGCATCGAAGTCTTGGATTGGCCAGACTAATACATTTCTAATGTTAAATAATGAAAACCATTCACAGTTAAGAATTAGATATTAATTATTAATGCTGTAAATTACCTTTAATATGTCTAACTATATTTAAAATGTGTTAACTTTTTATAGAAGTGATTATATTTTTATGCCAATATTTTTCTATGGTAAGGTTTCGTTTTGCACTTTTATTTTGGTAGTAACAAGATCGGGACTCTTATTTTGAAGGTTTTTTTTTTCCCGGAAGTGAATGGACAACATTCCTCTTTGCTTTTCGTCCGGGTTCACCTTACGCTTTATCAGTTAAATCACTTTGATCATTTGTTTGAGATGTTGACGGGTTGGCCGAACTTTTTACCCCACAGTCAAACAACTTCATTTGCCTCGCCATTTTTTGTAAAACAAACACACGGCGCACCACGCATGCGAGTAAACGTGCATCGCTTTCTGGCTCCGTAATCACACCAATGCACGTGCAACTTAAGTATCAGGTTCCGACTGGTCACAACAACAATCAAATATCACTCTTGATACAACAAATAATTAACATTTATCTATTTTGGGGTGCACATTTTGCTGTTTGCTGTCCTTATTTCTTTATGTTAAAAACTGGTTGCCACGGACAACCAAAGGCCAAGAAGTGGTTGACATTTTTTCTGAATGGTTGCCAATGGCAACCGTTACTGTCGAGCCCTGAAATGCAATCTCCCGAGGTAAAAGTCACGCTATAAGGTATGACTTCACCATCGCTAAGCTGAAGGCGGCCATTTAGTAGTTTAATTTTCACTTTCATTGCCATGTAGTTAGTACCGCTTTTTAATGACACGTCGAAGCTTCAGACATTCACCAGAGAACAAGATCTCTTTTGTGATGCTGACTTATTGTTGAAGGTATTGAGCACTGTTTACCCGGCAACACGAGGTTTTAATAAAGAGCCTTGAGATTTTCTTTACCAACAATATTCTGCATATATCAGTAAAAACCTTGACATCTCTGTACCTGCTGTTCTGAGCCCGAGGTGGACCTGTCCGTCCAGTCCGTATCCCCCGAGAGCCGCTCCCTCTGGGCTGTAAGGACCCCCCTGACCTGTGGGACAACACACACCGTCACACACACATATACAACACACCGTCACACACACATATACAACACACACACATATACAACACACCGTCACACACACATATACAACACACCGTCACACACACATATACAACACACCGTCACACACACATATACAACACACCGTCACACACACATATACAACACACACCATATACAACACACCGTCACACACACATATACAACACACACCGTCACACACACATATACAACACACCGTCACACACACATATACAACACACCATCACACACACATATACAACACACACCGTCACACACACATATACAACACACACCGTCACACACACATATACAACACACCGTCACACACACATATACAACACACCATCACACACACATATACAACACACACCATCACACACACATATACAACACACCGTCACACACACATATACAACACACACCGTCACACACATATACAACACACATATACAAACACACCCTCACACACACATACAACACACACCGTCACACACATATACAACACACCGTCACACACACATATACAACACACCGTCACACACACATATACAACACACACCGTCACACACATATACAACACACATATACAACACACACCCTCTCACACACACACATATACAACACACACCGTCACACACATATACAACACATCGTTACACACACATATACAACACACACCGTCACACACACACATATACAAGACACACCGTTACACACATATACAACACACACCGTCACACACACATATTACCATACCCGTCAACACACACACCACACACACAACCACACACACACACACACACACCACAACACACACACAACACACACCACACACACCACTACTACACACAAACACCCACACACACACACACACACACACACCCACACACACACACACACACACATACAACACACCGTCACACACACATATACAACACACACCGTCACACACACATATACAAGACACACCGTCACACATACAACACACACCGTCACACACACACATACAATACACCGTCACACACACACACACACACACACACACACACACACACACACACACACACACACACACACACACACACACACACACACACACACACACACACACACACACACACACACACACACACACACACACACACACACACACACACACCAACCTGAGCGATTTGACTGGTCGATCATCGGCTGCACTATTCTCCTCCTGGCGTTGATGAACCTGGAACATAAAGAGTGTGTGTTGAGAAAGCGAGATGGACGAGGCCGATGTTAATGAAGAAAAAAGGCTGACCGGGAGACTATTAACCTTTTCCATTTTACAACCACTTAACCCTTTCTGGGGAGAGTCAATCAACGTTAGGGCAGAGCAGGTATTGATCGCACTGTGATAATTGATTGATCGGGTCAGTGTGTGTGTGTGTGTGTGTGCGTGCGTGCGTGCGTGTGTGTGTGTGTGTGCAGCAGCAGCAGCAGGGGTACAAATACAAACATGCAAGTTATCAAATTACTAATATATCGTTTAACATGTTACACACACTTCATTATTTGTGTACCGTGTGGTTCTATCTGCACAGAACAATATGAAAGAAGTGATTGATCAGCATACTAGAAATGTGTGTGTGTGTGTGTGTGTGTTTTCCTGAGTGAATAGAGGCAGTAAACCATCTGATTATTGGACATTGATTTGCTCTTCAGTTTTATGAACATACCAAGAGGATCTTACTGTGCTGTTGATCAGAGGAAATGCTTAGCAGGACATTTCTTCTTCTGTTACGAGCCCCTCTCTCATAAAGTCGATCATAGCTCCTCTAAAGGTCTTGTCAAAGAGCCACCTTTTATTAAACTGACATTTATATGTTCAAAATATCCACAATTAGGAGTTACCGAGGAGATACATGTGACTCGTTAGATGCAGATGCAGTTTGTTTCCATCACGGCAGCGTGTTATTGACGTGTGGTTAAATTGAAAGTTGACGCTTTCCGTTTACACATGACAGTTTAACGGATTATGGATAACGCCGCGGGGCAGAATTAGTGTATTGATTGAGAGTGCACTGACCAGTTGTTGACCTGTAAGATGGTCAGACCCGTGTCCAGAGCCAGCTGCTTCTTCTGCTCCTCGGACGGGTACGGGTGCTGGGAGAGGACACACAGAGCGAGGGTTAAAGGAAGCAAGACAGTTCCTTCGATGTGATCAGAGTACTGCGAACACACAAATACAACCTAAAATGCAGATCTTTCTTTGGTGCAGCTGCTCATCCTTCTCTTTACCAGTTCTTCGTACTGTTAACGTATTGTTTACGCATGTATTTGTATGTGTATATATGCATTTTTATTTGTAGAGATATATGTATTCATCTCTCTTCTTGGCCCTTGTTGGCGTGTGTTTTACGATATATAATAATAATAATAAATTATATTTCTGTAGCGCTTTTCTTGAACCCAAAGACGTTTTTCTTATATCTTAACCCCCTCATCAGCAATCTAAACATGTTCGTGCTTTTACCTTTTTAATATAATCCCCCTATGAATTTATTTTCAATTTATTAATTTAAATATTATTTGGGCAGTTTCTTATGATTGATGTTTTTAAAATAATATGTTTGTATTTATTTATTTTGTTATTTCTCCTTTCGTTCACGTAACAAAACAACTGATTTCTGATTTAAGGCATTTAGCAATTTCCGTTGTAACAAACGTGACTATAGCTATAAGCTTGGAATTCAACCAGGAACTATAGGCACGTTCACAGCGCAGTACTTTTCCCACTTTAGTTCCGATATAGTTCCGAAATGTCGCGTTCACACCAAAAAGAGCCGGAACTAAAATTAGTTAATGAGAACCTTTTCACCCCCTTTTCCGTCCCTGCTAGAGAGCAGGGACTTTCGTGGAGAAAAAGGTTCCTATTTCTGATTGGCTGGGCGGATTGAAAACCACGCCCCATAAAACTCTGAAAAGTTTTGTGAAGCCGCCATTTTATTATCCTCGCATTAGCATTATTAGCATTAGCATTATTAGCATTAGCCCAGCGCAGAAACACAGAGAGACTAACTTATGGCAAAACAAAATAAAACATGGGAGCGGTGGAGATGAGGAGGTGTCGGCGTTCTGGCGATTTACTCGGAAGGCTTCAGTAGAAGCTGCTGGGAGTCCCAGCAGCTTCTACTGAAGCCTTCCCCAACTCCGGGGACTTCCGGCCGGGGACTTTGGGCGGCAGTATACGCCGTGAAGTGGTTTGCGGCCTGCCAGTAAACCCAAAGCAGAAGAAGAAGAAGAAGTGACGTCAGCGGCTTCATTTGCGTAATCCTCCCTCAGGGACTTACTCCGGTGTGAACGCGATCTGTACTTAGTTAACTAAGTTCTCATGAACCTTTGTGGGAAAAGTACTGCGGTGTGAAAGCGCCTTATGTGTGAAGCTACTGATTAAATAACACGCGTGACAGAAAGCTGGATTTTGGAATATTGCAGAAAATAAGATCCAATACGTTTTGTTGAGCAGGATAATCTCATTTTTTGAAACACAACTGCAATCACCAGAAGTAAAAAGCTAACGTTAAGCTATAAAGGAACTACGCTACAACACGATCACATGACTTCACTTCACCACCGCTAAGCTAAAGGCGGCTAATGTTAGGCGTGGTCATCTCATTCACACTTGTTGACAACCCCTGTTTTTTCGGTCAAACACAAGTGGAGTATTTGCTGACCTATTTTACGACGTAGAACAAAACGTGAAAGCGTGGCCAAACCACTGACCTTCAGGCATTCAACCACAAATACATTTGGAAAACGCTACAGGCGAGTGAACAGGAAGTGGGAACATGCTAACTCATTCCCCGGTGTTAGGACTCATGCTGCAGCCTCTCTTTCACATCTGCACTCACATGTTCACCCTCAGCAAGCCTCTCTGTCTATCTCTCTCTCTCACACACACACACACACACACACACACACACACACACACACACACACACACACACACACACACACACACACACACACACACACACACACACACACACACACACACACACACACACACACACACACACACACACACACACACACACACACACACACACACACACACACACACACACACACACACACACACACACACACACACACACACACACACACACACACACACACACTCACTTACTGTATTAACTGGAGTGTAGCAACATTTGACCTGCCTCATTTAGCAGCTAATTACCTTGCCAACAATTACTCACTCCATTTCTATCACTTCCACAGTTACTCAACAGCGAGCATATTCACGTAATCACATAATCCCCTGATTTATCATTTCATTTAATTGACCTCCATTACACACTCTGCTCCCCTCTCTGATGTTTGGCCTCACACGGAATCTTCTCTTTCTTTTGTTACAGCTCTTTGGGTTTTAATTATTGCGGTTATTCATTGTTTTTGTGAGTAATAATTCGTCTTTTATGTGGTGATAACCACAGCTGGCAAAAGTACTCACATCCTTTACCCAAGTAGAAGTACAGATACTCGTGTTTAAAAGTACTCTGGTGAAAGTAGAAGTACTGACTAAACTTCTTTACTCAAGTCAAAGTAAAGAGGCTTTGAAGTGCACTTCAGTAAAAAGTACCCATAACTCCCAGCTGTTTTAAAGAGTACCTGACCTCCCTTTGTATTAACAGAACAATAATGTCATTGTTAGCTAATGAATGTTTCCATGGTGAACAACGGCAACATGACAACGTTTCCATTGGTCCCTCTTCTTTAGAGAAGACCAGGAAGTGATGGATACACGGATCGTGTTCCAACCAATAGGCACGCAGTGACTCTGAAGAATAATGATCACGCACCAAACACACATTCAGACTAAAGGAACCAGCTGGTTGGGAAATGAGAGAAGTAGAAAGTACAGGTATTTGAGTTCAACATGAGAGAAGTAGAAAGTACAGGTATTTGAGTTCAACATGTGAGAAGTAGAAAGTACAGGTATTTGAGTTCAACATGTGAGAAGTAGAAAGTACAGGTATTTGAGTTCAACATGTAAGAAGTAGAAAGTACAGGTATTTGAGTTCAACATGAGAGAAGTAGAAAGTACAAGTATTTGAGTTCAACATGTAAGAAGTAGAAAGTACAGGTATTTGAGTTCAACATGTAAGAAGTAGAAAGTACAGGTATTTGAGTTCAACATGTAAGAAGTAGAAAGTACAGGTATTTGAGTTCAACATGTGAGAAGTAGAAAGTACAAGTATTTGAGTTCAACATGTAAGAAGTAGAAAGTACAGGTATTTGAGTTCAACATGAGAGAAGTAGAAAGTACAGGTATTTGGGTTTAAAATGTGTGAAGTAGAAAGTACAGGTATTTGGGTTCAACATGTAAGAAGTAGAAAGTACAGGTATTTGGGTTTAAAATGTGTGAAGTAGAAAGTACAGGTATTTGGGTTCAACATGTAAGAAGGAAAAGTAAAAAGTCGTCAGAAAAATAAGTAGTGGAGTAAAGTACTGATACCAGAAACATGTACTTGAGTACAGTAACAAAGTATTTGTACTCCACTTCTTCCCACCTCTGGTCATAACGCGCTGTCTCACCTGCAGGTGTTGGAAGAGCCAGGCTCTCATGATGTTGGTGGCCACTTTGGGGAAGATGCCTCTCTTCTTGTTGTTCCTCCGGTCTCGGTCCGAGTCGTCGTCGTCTCCGGTGCTCGGGGAGCCGTCTCCGTCCAGACCGTCGCCTGCAGAGAAACATCATATATCAAGGACTCTTATCAGGGTACAAGTGATATGAGCTCACCATTTCTGCAGATACGTTTTATTCATTTGAAAACAAACGGTACATTTGTCCATGTTTGTGCAAAGAAAGCAACCCTTTTGAAGCTTTTCTTGTGGAAGTTATCATATAATTGCCCAGATTTTAATGCATACTCACTCTATTTGTTATATCTATACAACAACATTCAATTCAAAGGTGTTATTGTCTTACTCACATAAGCTACCGTGTAGAAATGGCAATGAAAGTCTTCTGAGCTGAGCCCCTCCAACAATTCACGCACTCTTACAGTAGGTACATTAATTCAAAATGGCCATAACAAGTATTTATTCTACTGTAGGCTATTTTTATTATATGTTCAGCACTTTGGCTCCACCAAAAATCGTTTATAAATGTGCTATATAAATAAAACTTGATTGATTTGATTTGATATTTCCACTTTGGAACGATCACTGCAATAATTATTTATTATATGTTTTTCTAATGCCTTGCCCCCCCCCCCAAAAAAAAAAATCCCATTTTGTAAATTCAAACATAATCTAGGAATGGATCACAATATATCATATTTTATTATTTATTATATTTCTTGCATTATTTATTGATGGTCTGAATAAGCTGTTAAATACGTCGCTAGCAGAAGGCGTTGAGGACGGAAAGGCTGTGACTGCATCAATAATACCACTCGGAAACACTCGGGGAAACCTCCATTGCCGCTATATTGTAGTGTATTGTTTGCTCACATGCGCATTATTTCCTGTGTGTGTGTGTGTGTGTGTGCGTGCGTGTGTGTGTGTGTGTGTGTGTGTGTGTGTGTGTGTGTGTGTGTGTGTGGCCTAGCATTACTATACTTGTGGGGACCTAAATCTGTTTACATAGTCACGTGTGGGGACTCGCCTCCCTTATGGGGACAAATTGGAGGTCCCCATGAGGGGGATCATTAATTTTAGGGTGAAGACTTGTTTAGGGTTAGGGGTAAGGGTAAGGGTAAGAGTTAGGCATGTGTTGGTTATGGTTAAGGTTAGGATAAGTCTCCAGGAAATGCATGTAAGTCAATGTAATGCCCCCTGAAGTGATGTATACATGGTGTGTGTGTGTGTGTGTGTGTGTGTGTGTGTGTGTGAGTGTGTGTGTGTGTGTGTGTGTGTGTGTGTGTGTGTGTACCTATGTCGCTACAGTTGTCTGCTGTGCTGTGTGAAGGCAGGCCACAGGTGCCCGGTGTTCCCAGAGGAGTCGTGGCACACTCATCCGGCTCCCGTAACCACGATGCATTCTGCAGGACGACAGGAGAGACATGGAGGAGGAGGAGGAGGAGGAGGAGGAGGAGGAGGAGGAGGAGGAGGAGGAAGAAGGAGGAGGAGGAGGAGGAGGAGGAAGAGGAGAACTCAGCCATTTTTCCCGTCTATCGTCAAAGATATGAAGTTGATTTCTAATCCTCGTCGTTATGTTTCCATCCCATACATTTATTTGACCAGATTCTCTCATCCTGCATTCATCAAGTCGGGCATCACACGGTTATCATTCGCTGTGCAGCTGTGCAAGTGAAAGCTGGAGCGTCTTCTCCGAGTTTAATTAGTTTATAGTGTCGTGGACAGTCCCCATGGATCAACTGTCACAACAAACAGTACATGGGGCAGCTGTAGCCAACATTGCTTCTGTCCAGCTGTTGTCCCCGGCCAGATGATAACAGACACCTTTTTAAATCACAATACATCAACAAGCATTAGTTCTGAAGAAAGGATGCTTCCTGTTTGACAGGTTGCTCTCTCGGCTCCCACCTGCTCCGACAGGCTGGTGCAGGACCCGGTGAAATCCTCCACGTCGGACTTGGAGCCGCCGTCCTTGTCGTCCATGATGAGGTCTGTGGGCATCTTGCCCTTCAGGCAGGTGATGTATCGATGGCAGAAGTTGTCACACAGGTCGTGGACCTACAGGGACAGATTTAAAGGTGAGTGTCTACTGTTAACAACACTTACTGAACGGGTCCTGGTCGTGGTTGAACAGCTTGATTGTCATATGCAGGATAGCTACATATACTATATAATCTGAATCCTCAGCGCAGCATACCATATACTGTAGACATGATATAATAGGATGATTCAAGGGACAATGGTTTGAGTCAAATGTAGTGCTGATAACATTTAGGGATAGTTGCATTTGTGTCCCACCCGACAGTTCTCATAATCCATGCCTCGGATGCTAACACATGCCTTCATATGTTAACACACGTGCCCTAAGACAGCATTTCAATTACGTTGTAGGAAAAGTGGTTCCAGTAGCTCTTGCGCAACCCCTAAAATGGCATTTTTTGCAAATGTATCATTACATTATTTACATTACTTGTTAGACCCCCTGATCCCAACACCAACGCACAACCCACTGCGCCACACGCCTCCTATCATTTAAAATAGGCTTTTTAATTTACGTTTTGCTATTATTTTGTATCAATCTCCTGCAATGATCAAATGTGTTTGTATCAAAGCATATTTTAAATAACAGTACATTTCCAATAGGAGTGTGTGCCTCAGCATGCGTGCAATCCTGTTCGTGAAGACACTTTTGAAACTCTTTTAAAGTCTTATCAAATGTTCACAGATTTACTGAAAAACCAGCGACACGGTGTTTTTTATTGAATAAATGTGCAGTAAAAATACAATAATCTAATTCTTTTTTTTATCGATTGACACACACCTTGATACCTTGACACCTTGATACCTTGATACCTTGATGTCAGACCTTCCTACGAGCTCACACACTGTTCTCCATACGAAACCAAAAGTTAGTGCTTCTCTCCCACTCACCTTCTCTAACTCCAGTAAATGAAAGCGCAGCACTTGAATGGCCTGGATCATCTGTGGGAGAGGAGACGGGGGATTCATTATTAACTCGTATCCCACAATGCATCTGTGCTGATAAAAGCATATTTCGGTGTGATTTCAGTGAGCGTCGTACCAAGTTGTCCAGCTCGGGATTGGAAGAAAATATGGGCTTCTCGGATCGGATCTGCGACACAAAATAAACATGATCATTAATCTTTATTTATACAACAACAACAACAACAAGGCAATGCAAAATGCTCTAAAACATTAGGATAAAGGGCAAAAGAAACCATTATAAAATGTCATTTAAATACATTTCAAGATTAAGAAGCTAAGAGATGTGTGTAGATTTGTATATTCCTCTTTAGTTCTAATTTCATAATAGTTTTTTTAAGAGTTTTTATAATACTTCTATTTTTTGTCCTTTTCTTACAATTTATTTTGCTTATGTATGCTCCATTATCCCCAAAGCAAATGTCTTGTATTTGTAAACCTACTTTGCAATACACCTGATTCTGATTTTTATTCAGAGTGTAAGAGATGTGAAAAGTTTAGTTGGATAGTTTTGACCAGATTTCGTGAGTCGATAAATCATTTAAAATCCTTTTTTCATGCGGAATGATTTATTTCCAGGATATCTATCGGCATATCTCTGGTAAAAAAAATATTGGAATTGGTGTAGGATTGTTTCAACGAGTTCCTTGTAATTGGTTTAAACCCTCCTATTGTCTTCACCCCCCCCCTTACTTTGGTGTTCGCGGTCAAATCTGACCGGTCCCGTTTTAACTGCTATTACATTAACACAAAAACATTAATCATCACCACATTTCATTTAACACCCTTTCAAACTGTACACATTGTATCAGACTACTGGTACACATGAAGAACTGCAGTAAATATACAGAGAACAGACACTGAACATGTACTGCGTGTGCCAGGTGTGATCCATGTGGGGGGAGGGGCACATAAGAGCGGGAAATGTGTCAAATTGTTCTGTGTGTGTGTGTGTGTGTGTGTGTGTGTGTGTGTTATCTGATCCGATCCGGATGGTTACTAATTCCTTTTCTTTATGGCGGTCATTTTTGACCGGGAACACAAACTTGTTATAAAGTTAACTAAATCATCCATCCATGAATGAAAGTGTAATCAGCCATGTGATATGTTCAAATGTCTCCTGTGAAGGATATCATGGAGCTTTGATGCAATCGAATGTAAAACTAATAAGTTATGATTAATGAAAGTCGTAAATCGGTCAGACTTGACCCGAAGACAGCAGGAGGGCAAAGAGCTGCGACTCTACAGTTTGCACTGAACAGGTTTTTGTACTGATTTGATTCCTTCTGGAGAATCGGGATATTTACAGATCGGCTGTTTTAAAGGACGCTCACCTGCTTTGCAAACGCGGCGATGTCATCGTTGAAGGAGTCGGAGGAGCAGACGTCGCTGTGATTGGTCATGCCGTGATTGGTCATGCCGTGATTGGGCATGCCGTGATTGGGCATGCCGGGGAGGTGGGAGGTGGCCGAGAGGGAGGCGGAGTCTCGAGGGGAGCAGGTGGCGAGCTCACACTTTTCAAACACTAAGGCCAGCAGTGGAAACAGTGGGTGACTGTGCACACACACACACACACACACACACACACACACACACACACACACACACACACACACACACACACACACACACACACACACACACACACACACACACACACACACACACACACACACACACACACACACACACACACACACACACACACACACACACACACACACACAGTTAACATACTTTACATAAACACGGTAA
Organism: Pseudochaenichthys georgianus; assembly: GCF_902827115.2. Classification (NCBI taxonomy): domain Eukaryota; kingdom Metazoa; phylum Chordata; class Actinopteri; order Perciformes; family Channichthyidae; genus Pseudochaenichthys; species Pseudochaenichthys georgianus. The sequence continues at coordinate 40,300,135 of NC_047515.1, forward strand.
CAGTTGACATAATGTACACACACGATACATTCCCAGAAGGTGCAACGGGAGACTTCATAGCACAGTATTTATGAACAGCTGTAAACACGTGTATTTTCATAGTCAGTACACACATATAAACTCTCTGGTAATCTGCACAAGTAATGTTAACAACTATGGCACTAACAGGGTACATGAATCATTATTTCCACTCTAGGGCTGCACAACTAATCTAAATCTAAATTTGGACCGGTGCTATATTCATATCGCAGGAAGCATAACATTTAAAGGCTAAATATGTGTTTAGATACCATTTTGAATGAAGTAGCTTCAGTGCGGAAAAGGACTAGGGCCACATGTGACGTTTCCTTTTTGGGATCTGACCAAAAGGGATCTTTTTTTTAAGTCCTGAGATCTAAGTCAGGATTTTGAGGAAAAAAGTGAGAATTCTGGAAAAAAAAACCTTAGAATTCTCACTTTTTTGTTTAAATATTCCGAATAAATTCCCAGAATTATAACTTTTTTCTCAGAATTCCAACTTTTTTCTCAGAATTCTGACTTTAATCTCAGGAGTAAAAAAAAACTGTGGTCAGATCTAAACAAAAAAATTCCCATTTGGCCCTAATCCCTTTCCGTACTTCAGCGATATCACAGTATTACATGGTATTCTGTAGACCTCAAATAACATATTTGTTTGCTACAGATTCTCTTTAATATATCTTCCAGTGCTTGTGAGAATAACGATGCAAAACTGATCTCCAATATCGTGGATCATATCGCAATTTCTATATCAGTAAATAACTAGTTTTATTTTGTGTTTAGGGGTATCGTCAAGATCTGGAACAAACTCCCAGAAACCTGCAGGTCGGCTGCAACTCTGACTACTTTGAAATCCAGGCTGAAGACTTTTCTTTTTGCCGCTGCTTTTAATTGAACTATTCACATCTTACACTGCACTGTAACTTTTATGCATGTACCCGTGTTATTCATGTTTTATTATCTTTTAATATCTTTGATTTTTGTAAAGCACTTTGAATTGCCTCGTGTTGAAAAGTGCAGTGTAAATCAACTTGCACACGTATGGGTTCCACACACTCTCTTACCCGTAGATCTGGTCTTTGTGGTGTTTGAGGGAGTCTGGGATGATGGGGGGGCCGTAGTGAGGGGGAGGAAGCGTCCTGACATCGTCCGCGTACCCCCCCAACGACATGCCCTCCGACCCCGAGTAGTGCACCAGCTCTTCATACTAAAACACAATTAGACGGAAAAAAGAAAACATGAGACACGTTGGACATCTGCGCCCCTCGACATCGAATCATATTTTATTACGCAGCCGGGCTGTCACCGCCAGGAGCTGCTGGGCTTTATGTTAATGTGTCTGAACTCCTGGACACATTATGTACTGCTTTTATTCTTATAGCTAAATACGGCATGTTGTGCTTACCGCTAATGTTGAACATCACATTACAGAGTAGGTGTTTCTACAGTAAAATGTCACAAAGTAGTCCTTAAATCTGTTTCTAAAGCGCATGTTGACGTGTTACGTTTTTCCAAAAAGTCCAAAAACCAATTGTTGTCTTTTTACTATAATAAAAAAAACTATGAAAATCAACAAATATTAAGACTCAAAATCTGTCAACAATAAAACAAACATACATTTCTTTTGACCACTATTATTATGTCTTATATTCACAAACCAATTCCAGGGTGTGTGTGTGTGTGTGTGTGTGTGTGTGTGTGTGTGTGTGTGTGTGTGTGTGAGATATGTCCCTGCAGTGTGTTGTACTGTTCCCTGGAAATGTGTGTGTGTGTGTGTGTGTGTGTGTGTGTGTGTGTGTGTGTGTGTGTGTGCGTGTGTGTGTGTGTGTGTGTGTGTGTGTGTGTGAGATATGTCCCTGCAGTGTGTTGTACTGTTCCCTGGAAATGTGTGTGTGTGTGTGTGTGTGTGTGTGTGTGTGTGTGTGTGTGTGTGAGATATGTCCCTGCAGTGTGTCGTACTGTTCCCTGGAATTGTGTGTGTGCCAACTTCTCCTTTGTGTCCCTTCTAGTGATGGATCACAAGCTGCTAATTGTGCACTCCGAGGCTAATCAAACCCATTCAAAAGGCATTTGGATCGCATCAAACATGCAAATCAAGCAGAGATTTAAAATTCTTGGAAAGTCTGTGTTTGTGTTTCCGAAAGGGAAAGGGAGGAAGAGGAAGATGAGGGGAAGAGTGTCGCTGCTAATATCCTCTCCTTCCTCCTCGACTCAGACAGGAGCCGTGCTGAGTCGTCGCTCACATCCCACTGTGACAGCCACACACACTCAGTGAGTCAGACACACATATGGCACACACACACACACACACACACACACACACACACACACACACACACACACACACACACACACACACACACACACACACACACACACACACACACACACACACACACACACACACACACACACACACACACACACACACACACACACACACACACTCTGACACAACACAGACATCTTGTACACAGCGTCATGAATATACATGTCTGGCTGCCCGTGTTACAGAGCTGCTAATGCGTGCCTCGCTGCAGCTTGTGACTCCGAGGCGGATTAAAGGACCACTGGGATGACACACACACACACACACACACACACACACACACACACACACACACACACACACACACACACACACACACACACACACACACACACACACACACACACACACACACACACACACACACACGCACACACACACACACACGCACACACGCACACACACACACACACACACACACACACACACACACACACACCACACACACACACACACACACACACACACACACACACACACACACACAGCACCTGCTAGTCGACCTGAGCACCTTTTTAACTTCTGTGTTATTTTAACCAAGCCATAAAAGTTATTATCTGCTTGGCGGCGTGTCTCTGTGGGCTCTTCCCCCGGGCGGGCAGCCACAAGAGGTTGTGGTTTCAATGAGTGTGTGTGAGATAACACCGATGGCTCTTTTGCATCTGTTCTTGTTATATTCATTGCTATACTTATATTTGTGTAACCCTTTTTCTATAATGTCATCATTCCAAACGGCTCACAGAGAGGATGATTTGTGTCACACAGCAGCAGTGAACCCCAACATAAATGTAATTATTTTGTACACTTTCTCTCCATGCTGACCTCTGGGAATTGAAATAAATGTTAAATTAAATCAGTCCTGTCCATGTGCCTGCAGGTCCCCTGGAGGTCTCCGCACCTCACTTTGGGCACCACTGTCCTAAATGGCTTATCAAATGGTTGTATCCCAGAGACCCATATGGCCACCGGGATCACAGAAAGCACCTGCTCTGAGGCCCAGGCCCCGGGACACCTTCTAGTTTTATGGAGGCTGTGGCTATTAACACAATCACCGCTATCGGATTGCGCGTCTCTCTTTGCGCGCGGCTGCTATCGGGTTTCCGTGCGTCAGGCGGATCAAAGCGCGCGAGTCGAGATGACAAATTCCGCGAATTTTTCCACTTTTTCTAAGAAGTCACGGAGCGGGTAAACAGCGCTCAGATGCGGGTAATTGTTTTATTCCAACAGGCCTAACAAGCGTTTTTTCACGCAGCTTCAGCTGGAACACACGGATAAAGTGCAGCTTTGTAGAACTGGACTGACTCGTAAGAAAAGGCAGGAAATGAAGACGAAACTGCTCATATTTCAGACTCTTTATAAGTCTTAATAAGTTAACAAACCTTCATTTTTAATAAAGAAACACGGCTCTGTAAAATCTACATGTTTCGCTTTCGTCGAAAACAAGGGCTCCGTTTCTCATGAAAAGAAGCAAACTAATTCCTCCATGTTCTCAGTGAGTGCACCGATTTAGAAAAGGGAAATTAAAAGTGCTTTTGCTTAAAAGTTCGTAGATGTTTCTTCACGTAAATTAGCTAAACTTAGGTTGCAGCAAACTAACGAAACGAGCGAAAGTCTAAAAAAGTAATCACACGTGTGTTGAAGCTTACAGTTTTTCTCAGCGGGTTTTGCTACAGGTTTGTAACATGAATAACTCCTGCTCTGAGAGCACTGAACAAAACAATCAACACCTGGACTTTCCTGCACAAAATACAACTTTAAAACTCTAACAACAAACTATCACGAGACATGCATTTCTTAAAACGTCACCATATGTTCTATTTCACAGCCTTATGAACATCGAACATAAAATGTAAAAAGTGAAGTGGCTCAGTGAAATACAGGCCTAACATCCTCACTGTTTAGCATGCAGTCATGTTGGACAATCTGCGGCTGTTTAAATAAACACCCAGAAAGTATTTTTACTTTTACCAGCAATGAGTTATTTATTATGTTTGACCCCACGTTTAGTTTAAGCTGTTGGATGGATTAGCTCTTGTTTGTGTGTTGCACAGTTCCTCTTCTCCCTCTCGTTATTCTCTGCTATATTTGTATACAGCAGTGATTTCCTATCCCACTGCACATGCCTTATTGCTCTCCCGGACAATTATGTATCTGTTTCCACCCCAGCATGCAAGCAGAGCAACACACAAAAACTCGCCTACTTCCCAAGCTCTCTCTGAACGACCACTCTAGCCCATGCGTGCCATCATTACGCCTGACTGACATTGCACAATAAATCTATATTACTCTCAGAGGAGGGACAGATATTAGATCTTAGAACATTTCCTCGTTAAGTGTTTTCACACATTGCTGCTACCTACATTGCATGTTAAATACACAACCAGTCGAGCTCCAATGCGCGTCAATTAGGGATTATGCCTGGTCAAATTGTAACTTTGCAGCCCCGTAAAGCGCTTACAAATACACATATATAAGGAGCATTTATTTTCGTTTTCAGTGCAAAAGAAAGGCATGTTTTGCATGTTGTTGTTCCCTAAACACGAAGTCCATGCCAGTGCAGTCCACTAGTCTGTTTCCAGCGGGCCTCGTGTTTTTATGGCTGCTACACCCGAGCAGAGAGCCATCAGTGCACAGAGGATTCCCAACATATGCCCCATTATGATGCTTATCTAATTAACCTCCTCTCTTTGTTATAAAGGGTGTGTTATCCCGCCACAATCTGGTGTAAATCATTATCATTTGAACAAGAAAAATCAGCAAAAACATACCCTCTTCTCCATGCGACCCGAGAGCCAGTCCTACACCGGAGAAGATGATGCTCTGCTCGGCTAGTCCAGCGAGTTTTGCCCCCTTCTTCTGGTCCTGGAACTAAAAGTAAAAAAAAAAAAAATTGTTTTTATTGCATGAGGTTGTAAACATGATAATCATGCACACAACGCATACAAACAAAAACAATACTGTGGTTAGAAAAACAGTGAAGAGCTGTGCGTGTGTGCGTGTGTGTGTGTGTGTGTGTGTGTGTGTGTGTGTGTGTGTGTGTGTGTGTGTGTGTGTGTGTGTGTGTGTGTTTACTCCGAGCCCATCGCGTTTTCTATTACAGCATTATGATGGGAGATTTGATGGTCCTTGTTTACACTGGTCGATGTGAGCGGACCGGTTCATAATGCACTCAGCGGTAATGAACGCTGTACAGAATAAAGCTCGCAGCCTATTATTGGTTTATGTTTCCGGTAAACGGTGTAAAAAAAATGTCCCACCGAGAGGGTAAATATCCAGTCCTGTTCGGGTCGGTGTGGTCCGGAGCTCCGGGAGGATGTACCGGTCCCTGCAGCTTCTCGCCCCCGCCTGGTGCGCCTCTCGCTCCGGGTCGGGGATGCTCGGTTTCACGGGAGGGTTTGTGGGCAGAAAGCGTCCCTTTCAGCTTTTTGGCTCCTTGTGCTTGCTGTCCGCGCGGCACATACGGCGACAGGCTGGAATATGTCACGACTGGATAGGGTTTTCTGTCTCAAGAGGAGAAGAAGAAGAAGAAGAAGAAGAAGAAGAAGAAGAAGAAGAAGAAGGAGGAGGAGGAGGGGGAAGAGGAGTGGTGGTGTTAGTGGTGTGTGGGGAGGTTTCCGAGGGTCAAAACGCGACGGGGTTTCTTTGGCCCTCCTCCCTCCATCCCTTTACTCCTCCTCCTTATCACACACACAAACACCAGCGAAGAAGAAGAAGGAGGACCCCCTCGATGGTTTTATCTCGCCTCTCCTCCGGGCTGATATCACTCCTGCATCCATCGCCACTTTCTCCACATCCCTGCCTCGGCTGCACCACCGTTATCTCGGGATAACCCGGGAGAAAGGCCCGTGATAACGCTCACTACAGTGGGATTGAGCATGTTGAACAGAGTCCATCACGGGGGACCGATGAAGTTGATAAGAAAATCCTTAATTTGATCATATTATAAAAGTGCATGGGCCTACTTGCAATGCGATGCCTACAGATTGTTTTGACTTCCTTTTCATACTAATTAAGAAATGTTTGGCATTCTTGAGTGTAAGGGATTAAATAACGTCTATCGATCTGCTAAGTGAATCCTTTACACCCTCAATAATGCAGAATGCCAAATATTTCTTAATTCGTATGAAAAGGAAGTAAAAACAATCTGTATGCATGGCATTGTAAGGATGCGCTTTTATAATATGATCAAATTAAGGATTTTCTTATCAATGTAGGAAGTCACAATAAGAAAGTGTCACATTGCAAATATATGCAATTTTATAATGTGATCAGAAATAGGAAATTGCGCAGTAAGAAATCATCTTAATGTTGTTTTAGAGTCCCTTGTTTTAAGAGTAATTAAAGTCATGATCAGTAAATAATAAGTGTTTTAATCCTCTTCACGTCGGATCATAAATAAGCTTCCAAGCGTGCTCGATGACACGGTATGTACAGACAGCTTTCCAAGTGTTTTATAGTTTTGTTGTCAATCAATTAATTGTCAGTAAGCCTTTTGACAGACTCCAAATGGCCCTCTTCTTTTCGTGTTGATTGGGAGGAGGTGAGAACACAGAGCTATTATCGTGAGAAAGTTTCATTGGAACCCTTTTAACGTGTTGGTGGCTAAGCTAAACGGGCCGTCTTGTGTTGTAAATGTCACCTCAGCTCAGTAACATACCAATTATTCAAATCGCTGCTGTTGCCCCGGTCCCGCTGCGAGGGGGCAACAGACGGCTGCACTTCAATCAGCGGCCGGGCAGGAGGCTCGGTGGGCGGCCTGTGTGAGAGCCATGCACCGGCCCTACAGCCAGGGGTCTTTTAACTCAGCGGGGGCGCTGGTTTCCCGCAGGGGGGGATCACAGCCTCCACCCCCCCACACTGAGCCGCCAATGGACTGGAAAAGGCGATCCAAGGGCTTGTTTTCACTTTGTTAACAGGCTGCATGAAAAGGATTAACACTGAAGTCAAATCATCTGAGGAATCCGTGTTCACAGGCTCTCTCATTTTGTCCTTGGAAGACCTTTACAACATGTATCAGAGGTGGGAGAAGTACTCAGATCTTTATGTAAAAGTAGAAGCACTCAGACCTTGTACTTAATTAAAAGTAGAAGCACTCAGATCTTGTAGGCCTACTTGAGGAAAAGTAGAAGCGCTCAGATTCAGATCTTGTACTTGAGTAAAAGTAGAAGTACTCAGATATTATACTTGAGTAAAGGTAGAAGTACTCAGATCTTGTACTTAATTACAAGTAGAAGTACTCAGATATTATACTTGAGTAAAAGTAGAAGTACTCAGATCTTGTACTTAATTACAAGTAGAAGCACTCAGATCTTGTAGGCCTACTTGAGGAAAAGTAGAAGCACTCAGATTCAGATCTTGTACTTGAGTAAAAGTAGAAGTACTCAGATATTATACTTGAGTAAAAGTAGAAGTACTCAGATATTATACTTAATTAAAAGTAGAAGTACCAGAGTGTAAGAATACTCTCAAAATGTTAAGTAAAAGTAGAAAAGTATTCTCATCTAAATATAGTGAAAGTAGCGACAGTAAAAGTAGTCGTTGTGCAGATTGGTCCATTTCAGAATAATATATATGATATGTTTTATAATGATTGATCATGAAAGTGTTCTCAAAGCTGGTGAAGGTGCAGCTTGTCTGAAGTACTTTGCAGACTGCAGGGTAGCTGGTGGATTTACTCAAGGTGGAACTAAAGTCTGATTCAACACTTGATTAGATTTCACATCATTCATCCACATCTGTGAAGTAACTAAAGGTATTAAATACATGTAGTGGAGGAAAAGTACACCATTTATCTTTTAGTAAAAACTAGCATAAAATGATTGTCTCTCAAAACTTAGTACTTGAGTAAGTGCACTTAAATACTTCACACCACTTGCATTTCAATTATTAAGAGTGACTTGTTGAGCTGTTTTTCTTCAGGACTCTGCACCATAAATCTTAACATTCTAACATTTATCTAACAGACCATTATCTAAACATGTAGATCGCTCTCATTAGCATCTCAAACACTTGAGGATCTGTCATGTTGTATCTCGCCTCCTCCAGTCCTTGGGATAACACCTTCGCTTTCGGAGCTGAATATGTTAACGACAACCCGTTTTTAACACAACATATGTTGTTAAGCCTGTGCTGAGAGGTAACACAACTGCAGTGTGTTGTCCCAGAGAAGACACACACGCACGCACACACACACACACACACACACACACACACACACACACACACACACACACACACACACACACACACACACACACACACACACACACACACACACACACACACACACACACACACACACACACACACACACACACACACACACACACACACACACACACACACACACGTGTTGCATATTATCACACTTAAAGGTAGATCAAGATTTAGTTGAAATGAAATCCTGCATCAAACAGTAAGGGGGAATTCATTAAGACAAGGTGAAATCTCTTAGTTAAAGTCAATGACTGTCCTGTCTTTTTGGAAGGGCAAATACATTCTTTAGTTAATCATAATATCAATGATAATTAAAAACATAACATACTGAGACTTTGTGTAAATCAAGGGGTTATATATTTGCTCAAAGTGCATATAACAAAACCAAATATTGAACAATAGTTCATGCTCATTTCTGTAAATCAATATCAATACATTCAGAAACCCAGTTGTTTGCAAAGGCAAGGAATAACTTTAATACTCTACTAATAGATAGATAGTTAGATAGTTAGTTAGATGGATAGTTAGTTAGATAGATAGATAGATCTATATATCTATATATATATATATAGATATATAGATAGTTAGATAGATAGTTAGATATATAGATATATATATAGATAGTTAGATAGATAATTAGATATATATATATATATATATAGATAGTTAGATATATAGATAGATATATATATAGATAGTTAGATAGATAATTAGATATATATATATATATATATATAGATAGATAGTTAGATAGATAATTAGATAGATAGTTAGATATATAGATATATATATAGATAGTTAGATAGATAATTAGATATATATATATAGATAGTTAGATATATAGATAGATAGATAGGTAGTTAGATAGATATATAGTTAGTTAGATAGATAGATAGATAGATAGATAGATAATTAGATAGATAGTTAGATATATAGATATATATATAGATAGTTAGATAGATAATTAGATATATATATATAGATAGTTAGATATATAGATAGATATATAGATAGATATATAGATAGATATATAGATAGGCTCTATATCGGACAGGGCCACTATGCTAAATTGTTTTAATGAGCATTTTGTGTCCTGTGGTTCTATGTTTGATTCTGTTTCTAACTCTGCTTCTGTAAACACTACAATCCGTGACTCTGAACAATGTGGTCTGGAAAACCCTTTTTACTCCTTTTACTGTTGATGTTGTTCGTGAAGTCTTATCTAAGCTAGATCCTAGGAAACCGGCTGGCCCGGACAACGTAGAAACTTTCTTTTTAAAGATAGCTGCAGACTTTATTGCTCCACCTCTTACTTCTCTTTTTAACCTCTCCCTCAGCACAAACACAATTCCAAAAGTATGGAAGTCAGCGTATGTCCTGCCTTTACTGAAAGGAGGGGAGGCCACCTTATTAAATAACTATATACCCATCTCTAAATTGTCAGTTCTGGCTAAGGTGCTCGAACGCCTAGTGAGTGAACAGGTAAAGGAGTTTTTATGTATAAATGACATCCTGTCTAAACATCAGTCAGGATTCAGAAAGAAACACAGCACCATCACTGCCACGATGAAAGTGGTAAATGACATTACTACTATTTTAGATAATAAGCAGAGTTGTGCAGCTCTGTTTATTGACCTTTCCAAAGCGTTTGACACCGTTGATCATCTCATCTTAAAGCAGAGGCTACTCAGTATTGGCATATCCAGCAATGCAGTGGGTGGTTTGTGAACTACCTCTCTGAAAGGTCCCAATGTGTTCACTTTGATGGACTGTCTTCTGAGTGGTTAAACATTTCTAATGGTGTACCACAAGGTTCTGTTTTAGGACCACTTTTATTCTCCATATATATTAACAGTTTAGGTGAAAATGTGGATGAAGCTACTTTACATTTGTATGCGGATGATACCGTGATGTATTGTGCAGGTCCCTCCATTAAAGAGGCTGGTGTTAAATTACAGGCTGTTTTTAACATTATTCAGACTCAGCTCTCTGAATTAAAGCTTCTTTTAAATGTGGATCAAACCAAGGTAATGCTCTTTTCTAAAGCAAGAAAGACACCAGAGCCTGTTTTTGATATTGTAACTATGCAAGGAACAAAACTTGAAGTTGTTGCCTGTTACAAATACCTTGGTATCTGGCTTGATGATTGTCTCACTTTTAAACTTCATGTCACTAATCTGCTTAAAAAGCTGAGGGTGAGGCTAGGGTTCTTCGACAGGAACAAGTCCTGCTTCTCGCTTGAGGCCAGGAAAAGGCTCTGTGACCTTTTGACCTGTGCTGGACTCTGGTGATCTGGTCTATATGAATGCACCTGCCCATTGCCTGAGCAAGTTAGATGCTGCGTATCACAGCGCACTGAGATTTGTTACTAACTGTAAAGCATTAACCCATCACTGTACCCTGTATGCAAGGGCTGGTCTGCCTTCACTAACTGTACGGAGGCTCAGTCATTGGTACACGTTCATCTATAAAGCCATGTTGGGTAAACTACCTTTTTATATCTGCTCTCTGATCTCTCGACGCATTGAAAGTACGTATTGCCTGAGATCTCATGCTGTTGTTTTTATTAAATGTGCCAAGTGCTAGGACTGTCTCAGGGAAGAAAGCTTTTAGATGAGCAGCTCCACTAAATTGGAACAGTCTGCAAACCTGTTTGAACCTGAGCACTTTGGTTCCCCTGCATCATTTAAAACTCGGCTGGGTGACATGCTGTTTGATACTCATGGTACCTGTCACTGTGAATAGAGTTTGTAAACTGCACCCTGTACATTATTTTGTATGTCATCATTATTGTTGTTCTGTTGTTTTATGTTACATGTGTAACTAATGTCCTGCAGGTCGCCCTTGAAAAAGAGATCTTTTGATCTCAAGGGGCTTCACCTGGTTAGATAAAGGCTACAAACAAGGCATATGCTCGAACGGGAGCTGCCTGGACGTTGCAATCATGTTGCACTATCCGTGCTGAGTGTGCTGACTTTTCGTACAATGTCCCGCTGTCTGCTTCCTGCATAAAGTCAAGTGCTCGGCGCAGTTGTGTGGATAGAGCGCTCCTCTGTTTTCATTTAAACAGCTCCTTATATCCGTTAGCGCAGCTAGCTAGCACCAGATGCTAACAACAACAATGCACGTAAGGTCTCTCTCTCGCTCGCTCGGACCACATTACACACACCCTCCCGGTCCTCCCGGTGGCCAGTCGGTGCCTGCCGGTGAGCGTGGAAGTGTGGTCTGCCACAAGCGGGCGGCAGGAGCGGGGCTGTCAGCATCAGCTTGTAGATGGTATTTTAAACTCGATGCTGTCACGATCTGTCTCTATGGTGTCTTGTCTAGATCTATTTTTGGTTTTCTGTCTGCGTTGTGTTTTGTCTTGTTTAGATCTGTCTGTGGTTCCCTGTCGTTAGTTTCCCTGGTGTGTCTAATTTACCGGATTGTGTTCACCTGGTGTCCCCGTGTTTTCTCCTCCCTCCTCACCTGTGTCTTGTTTGTATGATTAGTCTTGTGTGTATTTAAGTTCTGGTTTTTCTGTCTGTCTTTGTCGGTTCGTCTTTTGTTGGTGACTGAGTTCACCGGTGAGTGTTCTGTTTTGTCTATGTTAGTTTCATTATCCTTGAAATAAAGGTTTATCAGAGCTATCTGCATTTGGGTCCTGCTTCCTTCACACACCGTGACAGATGCGCTTTGAAACTACGGGGCGGCCGAGGAAAAAAATACACATGCGTTAATCGCGTTAAAATAATTAGTGGCGTTAATTTTTTTTTGTGTTAACGCGTTATTAACGCGTTAACTTGACAGCCCTAATATATATAGTTAGTTAGATAGATAGATAGATAGATAGATATATAGATATGTAGTTAGATAGATATGTATATAGATAATTATATAATTAGATAGTTAGTTAGTTAGTTAGATAGATAATTAGATAGATATATATACGATACGATACGATATACTTTATTGTCCCCGTAAGGAAATTTGTTCTGGGCTCCGTCCAGCAGTTCCGCATACATGTACATAATATACAAACATAGTGGACATTCATACACATATCATCAGTCATACACCGCTTGAACAAACACAATACACACAGACGCACATACTGACAATGGCGACCTATTGCACAACCCTTATGGCCAACATTTAAAAAGTACATTTCATTACATTTGACTTTTGACTACATTTCATTTCCTGTGAATGTTAAGAAGCTTAACGGACATTGGTAGGAATGAGTGCTTATAGCGGTTCAGCCTGCTCTTGGGAACCCTGAATCTTCTACCAGAAGGTAGGAGCTGGAATTCTGGGTGGAGTATGGGATCAGACACTATTTTGTTTGCCTGTCTGATAATGGACTGCTCGTATATGTTTTGGAGAGATGGGTGTTTTTTAACCCCCATCATTTTCATAGCAGTCTGTACCAGGCGAGCGATCTGTGACTTTGACTGCACTGTCAAGTTACCGCACCAGGCAGTGATACCATACCCAGACCCGGCGTCATGGGCGGGCCGCATGGGGCCGGGCCCGCCCATCCAGGATTTGGGCCCGACCATCCAGAATTTGGGCCCGCTGTTTTAATCAGGGCTGAATACAACATTTTAATTGTTTTATTATTATGTTCAGTGGCGGCGCCAGTGTATACTTGGGTAGGCTACAGCCATACCAATACATGGCTTAGCCCCACAATGGAAAATGGTTTTAAAGTAACCTAAATAAAGTCCGCCAACTCGCGTGGAGTAAATTGCACAGACAGCAGTTAGTAAGATTGATTTCAGCAGCCACTTGTCTGGAAATACCGAAGACTATAAACGGTTTGAAAACTTTTGTCACATAGTGATCATCTTCTCAATAGAACATCTTTGATTATGTCTTCTGGCCAATCAGAATCAAGATAACGACGTGGTGTTGTTGCAGGAAGTCCCGACGGAGAATATTTTTGCTGTAGTTACAGTACATCTCTATATACATCGATACAACATTACGTGTTGATAGAAATCAACACGTAATTAAATAAGACCCCACGGTTTGATGATTGATGTGTGGGCTGTCTTTCATTTTGACACACAGAACAATGGGGGCAATCCACCCTTATCCACAATGTAAAGTAATTCACAGCCTCTTCCCTCTTCTCTCTGTGGAGCAGCAGGTTCAGCTTTCAGAACAAAGTAACAAAAAACTGAAATGGCATTCATTTTTTTTTTTAAATATGTTGCGTAGTAATAGATTTATTTATTTTTCTTCTCAAGAGAGGACCAGAATGTGTATTTTATGTTAGTATTTCAAAAAATCTCCTGGGGGAGAATCTCCCCAGACCCCCTGGCCTGCAGGCGTTGGGTTTTCAGCATGTCAGCTCTTTCACAATTCAGTTTTCCCGGGAAATGTAAGTTTCGGGGTGGGCCCGCCCTGGTACATCAAATGCCCGCCCAGAGACGTATGTCTGCCGCCGGGTCTGACCATACCTCATGATGCTCTCCAACACTGCATGATAGAACAGTAACATGAACTTCTGGTCGACTCCGAAAGCCCGGAGTCGACGCAGAAAGTACAATCACTGTTGAAGTCTAGAGCACAGACCTTGAACATGCGCCTTCCAGCTGAGTGTATTATCCAGATGGACACCAAGGTACTTATAGGAGCTGACCTGAGTTATGGGTTCATTGTGGATAACCATATAGATAGTTAGATAGATAGATAATTAGATAGATATATAGATATATATATAGATATATATATATAGTTAGTTAGTTAGATGGATAGATAGTGAGATAGTTAGTTAGTTAGTTAGATAGATATATATATATATATAGAGATAGATAGTTAGTTAGTTAGTTAGATGGATATATAGATAGATAATTAGATAGATATATACATATATAAATAGATAGATGGATAGATAGATATATAGATAGTTAGTTAGTTAGTTAGATAGATAGATAGATAGTTAGATAGATGGATAGATAGATAGATAGATAGATAATTAGATAATTAGATATATATTAGGGCTGTCAAACGATTACAATTTTTAATCAGATTAATCACAGTTTAAAAATGAATTAATCATGATTAATCACCATTCGAACTATGTCCAAAATATGCCATTTATTTATGTATATTGTTGTGGGAATGGAAAGATAAATGAAAGAAGGCGGATATATCCATTTAACATACAGTATCTATGTTTATTATAACATTTTTCTGCATGTCAAAATGAAAGACAACCCACACACCTATCAATCATCAAACCGTGGGGTCTTAATTAATTACGTGTTGATTTCTATCAACGGGGAGTACTTCAGGAAAGTCGACAGGGGGGGCTAGTGGAGTACTTCGTGACCACAGAGTTTGACCACAGCTGTTTTAGCGATCTAACCGCCTTCTGGAAAAGCTTCACAAGTACGTCGGTACGCAAATGCGCTTTGTGACACAAGTGACGGTACGCATTTCAGATTACGCACATAACCTGCGTACCAGTTATGTGCACCCCTGTACCAGAGCCATATTATTACTATTATATGGCTCTGCCCTGTACTACAGCAAAAGTAATCTCCGTCGGGACTTCCTGCAACAACACCACGCCGTTATCTTGATTCTGATTGGCCAGAAGACATTATCAAAGATGTTCTATTGAGAAGACGATCACTACGTGACAAAAGTTTTCAAAACCGTGGCTACTGAAATCAATCTTACTAACTGCTGTCTGTGCAATTTACTCCGCGCGAGTTGGCAGACTTTATTTTGCTTACTTTAACATCATGTCTCATGGTGGGGCTGAGCCATTTCTTGGTATGGGTGTAGCCTACCCCAGCCATACCCTGGCGCTGCCACTGGTGGCACGTATGGGGCGGGCCATTCTGCACATGCGTTAAATGCGTTAAATATTTTAACGCAATTAATTCAAAAAATTAATTACCGCCGTTAACGCGATAATTTTGACAGCACTAATATATATATATATATATATATATAGATAGTTAGTTAGATGGATATATAGATAGTTAGATAGATAATTAGATATATATAGATATATATAGATAGTTAGTTAGTTAGATGGATATATAGATAGATAATTAGATAGATATATAGATATATAAATAGATAGATGGATAGATAGATATATAGATAGTTAGTTAGTTAGTTAGTTACTCTGGAAAGAGTGGTCGCCGTACAACTCCATCTGTACATGTCCAACCATGAGCTCTATGAGCCCTTCCAATCCGGCTTCAGACAGCAACACAGCACTGAGACCGCCCTCATCAAGATCACCAACGACCTCCTCATTGCTGCTGACTCTGGCCGCCTCAGCATCCTCATCCTCCTGGACCTCTCTGCAGCGTTTGACACCATCTCTCACAACATCCTCCTCACCCGCCTCTCAGACCTCCTGGGTGTCACTGGCACAGCGCTGTCCTGGTTTACATCCTACCTCCACAACAGGAAACAGTTTGTCTCCATCAGTGGCTCAAACTCAGCCCCGGCCCCAGTCCACCACGGTGTACCCCAGGGCTCTGTACTTGGCCCCCTCCTGTTCACCATTTACATGCTCCCCCTTGGCCAGATCATCCGACATCATGGACTCAACTTCCACTGCTACGCTGATGATACCCAACTGTATCTCAGCACCACTCCATCCTCCCAGCTCCCCCCTCAGTCTCTCATCAACTGCCTGCACGACATCAAGACATGGATGTCATCAAACTATCTGAAGCTGAACAGCGGTAAAACAGAGCTCATGGTTGTGGCACCCAAGGCACTGCTCCAGAAGGTTGGTGACTTCGTCCTTGAGGTCGACGGCTGCTCCATCTCCCCATCTCCTGAAGCCCGCAACCTGGGTGTGATCCTCGACTCCACCCTTTCCTTCCATTCCCACGTCAAGTCTGTGACCAAATCGGCTTTCTACCACCTGCGGAACATTTCCAGACTCCGACCGTCACTCTCGGAGTCGGTTGCCGAGACCCTGGTGCATGCATTTGTCACCACCCGCTTGGACTACTGCAATGGTGTCCTGTTCGGGGTTCCCAACAAAACCCTGGACAGGCTCCAGTATGTCCAAAACTGTGCAGCTCGGGTCCTCACACACACAAAGCCCTGGCAGCACATCACTCCCACCCTCATCCACCTCCACTGGTTGCCGGTCAAGTTCCGCATAACTTACAAAGTCCTCCTCCTGACCTACAAGTCCCTCCATGCCCTTGCCCCCCAGTACCTATCGGACATCCTCCACCCGCATGCCCCACCCCGGAACCTGCGGTCTTCAGACTCTGGCCTGCTCACCACCCCCTGCACCAAACTGAGAACCTTCGGGGACAGAGCCTTCAGTGTGGCTGCCCCCACCCTCTGGAACGCTCTCCCTGCGGAGATTCGCAACATCCCCACACTGGACGCCTTCAAAAGGGCCCTCAAGTCCCATCTGTTTGCCAAGGCTTTCGGCCCTTAAATCTATCTGTTGTTTTGTCTGTCTGACCTTTGTTTTGTTTTGTTTGTGCTTGCCCTATTCCTGTAAAGCGACCTTGGGTCCCTTGAAAGGCGCTATAGAAATCCCAGTTATTATTATTATTATTATTATTATTAGTTAGTTAGATAGATAGATAGATAGTTAGATAGATGGATAATTAGATAATTAGATATATATGTCAGCAAAAACACGTGGGTTTGCTATCCTGGCTCCAAGATGGTGGAATGAGCTCCCCATTGAAATCAGGACCGCAGAAAGCTTACACACCTTCCGGCCAGACTGAAAACTCATCTCTTTCGACTCCACTTCGAGCGATAGAATGACTAACAAAGAACTGCTAACAGAGCACTTATATACTAATAAAGGACTGGCTTAGCCAGTTGAGTAGCACTTGAAACGATTGGCTCTTTGAAACCTGATGTTCTTATATGATTCTGTTTTCCTCAAGGTTGTGTCTTCCTGGTCGAATGTACTTATTGTAAGTCGCTTTGGATAAAAGCGTCAGCTAAATGCAATGTAATGTAATATATATATATATATATATATATAGATAGTTAGTTAGATGGATATATAGATAGATAGATGTACTTTATTTATCCCAAATTAGGAAATGATTGGGGTGATACATTGCACATGAGTGACAAATACAGATAATATTTATATGTATCAACACGACTGAAGATATTCCTTCACAGGGTATCTATAATACTTTCCTTCAAAAGAGTGTGTTATCCTCTTTGAGTGTAACTATCTCAAATCTGCAAATCTGAGCATCATGTTGCAGCAGCATCAAATCAATTGCATGTTTGTATCGACACTCTGATTTGTTGACAGCTTCATGCATGTGTTGGCTGGTTATAATGTAAAGAAATGGCTTCTAGACTGAGGGCTAACTTCCTGTCGTGGAGCTCTCCTGTAGGAACAGCCTCTTTCCTGCAGCACACAGTGTGATATCAGTCAGAGAGGTTCATCCTGCACGTCAAGGCTGCTGCAGTTATTCGTCACTCGCTGTCAGAGCTCAAGTGCTCGCTCCTCTGCACCCGGGCCTGTTGGGTTTCTGCACTCGGGCTACAGCAAGTGTTTTCATGACAGCAGTGTGTGTGTGTGTGTGTGTGTCCTTGTCTTTGTGTATACTTGACTTACTTTCTTGCGTGCTGCAGGGTCAGTGTCAACGTGCTCCTGTTCTAAGTCGGGCCTCACTGCAGGCGATGCCCTGGGATAGAAAACAGGAAGCAGCTAGCAGAGATGTGTGTGTGTGTGTGTGTGTGTGTGTGTGTGTGTGTGTGTGTTTACCTGCAAGACCGGACGTGTCTTTGTATCGGAGAGAGATTAGAAGTAGAATTGACCACTGTAAAGTTCTGACTAGGTGGCTCACAAAAGATGTCCGACGTTTATTTGTCTACAAACTTGTGGTTTTGGCCTTTTATAGATGATGAGGTATCTTTGGAGGCAGACCCGGACGTGAGCCTCGTAATTCCTCTGAGGAAAAGCAAAGCGGTTTTACCATTTTACCAACATCTGTTGCAAACACATGTTTTGTTCAGCAGGATAATTGTTTTCACCACTTTTATGATTGTTGTAGCATAAGGTAGTCCAAGAGGTACAAACATGGATGGATAAAGAGAACTGGAAACAGCATCATTTCAATGTACGTCTCAGTGCTGCAACCAAAATGTCCGTCAATGACCGACATTATTTCAGGCATCTAACCAAAACGTTAAAAAAAAACTTTAAAACAAGGGAACCAGAAGTGGTAAAACGCGAACTACTTTCCAGGGTTTTAGGACATATCTTGCTCAACTCTATAAAGCGATGGTGCAAACAGAAATAGGGCATGGCCAGCTGTTGATCCCATTACATGGTAACACACAGACCACGCTGAAAAGTCCAGTTTCTACCAGAGTGAGCGTATGAGGTAACAGGCCACCCAGCCTCGTTGACTCCAGTGACTCCGCCATTAAGAAAATATGGCTGCCGTGACCCCTGGGTACAACGGCCCAAAACATCAGAGAGCTGAGCGAGAAAGGGAGAAGGAGGGAGTCAAGTGATGGAGCGGAGAACCAGGATAAGGGAAGGGAACAGAGAGGGGGTGCAGAGTGCATTTTTATGAGCCTGAGCCTCTCTAGTTTCTGGGTCGTCTGGAAGTATAGACATCCATTTTCACCCCCTCCCTTCCTCCTACATCGCTGCTGCTTATGGCATGCATGGAGAAAATAATAGCTTCATCCGTTTGCAAATGTATCCTGTAGTTTGTTTTCCTTTATTTAGTTTCTCTCCCTCGATACAAATGTGTTTGTTTCCGGCCTCATTTGTGTTCTTTTAGATGCATGTGTGTACAGAGAAAACGGTATATGTTGAGGGATTAATAAAGTATGTCTCCTTCTTCGTCTCCTTCCTTCTTCCGAGCAGTCTAGTGATGTTTTGTTCAATCTTTGTTCCCTTGTATCTTGTCTTAATAGAGAACCGCAGCGACGCGTCCTAAAACGTGGAAGTAAGTTAGCATTTTTACCACTTCCTGTTCCCTGGTCTCAGAGCCAATGGGATCTCTCCGTAGGGTTTTGGAAAGTAGCTGAAATAAGGTC
The DNA here is from genome assembly GCF_902827115.2 of Pseudochaenichthys georgianus. Classification (NCBI taxonomy): domain Eukaryota; kingdom Metazoa; phylum Chordata; class Actinopteri; order Perciformes; family Channichthyidae; genus Pseudochaenichthys; species Pseudochaenichthys georgianus. Next base: position 40,319,720 of record NC_047515.1, read on the forward strand.
TGTGGTTGAGACGCATTGAAGAGACGGATCACGTTTTGTTCTACGACATTAAATCCATCAGCAGTGACTCCGCTGGTGATTTCTGAAGAGTTGACGTGTCTGAAAAACGATGGTTGTTACCAAGTGGCTGAACAGGACTACAGAAGTCGTGGAGGCCGTTGTACGTCATGACGCCGAACACGTGAACACTCCTCTAAGTTAGTTTCTGTTCTGCTTGAAAGCAAGTCCCTGCCTCCTGCAAAGTGTTCAAAAGCTTCAACTCGTACCATCTAGAATCTGTAGTTTTGAATATGGATCTGAAGTCGGCGTGACGTTGAAGCAGCGACCCTGCTGTAGCTCCTTTATAGCATAACGTTAGCATTTAGCTTCTGGGGACTAGATTTATGATTAGATAATGATGAAAGTAGGATAGACATGTGGAGATTATCCGGCTGAACAAAACGTGATCCGTCTCTTGAATGTGTTTCAACCACAGACCTGATTTCAGCTATTTTCCTAAATCCTATGGAGAGATGACTTTGCGTTTTGACGAAGGAACCGGAAGGAGTTTACTTCCTGGTTTTAGGACGCGTCACTGCGGTTCTCTATAGTTGTCCTGGTTGATGTTGCAAATGGAGCTGACTCGATCTGATGAAGTGTATCATCATATCGTGGTTCTTCTCTCTCAGGTGAGACAAACATGGCCGTCGATATCAGCAGGAAAAGGCAATGTGGCTTTGTAACATCCGGGCCAGACTGGGGCTAACGTTTGATTTCAGATAGGTGATTTAGACACGTTTAAGCAACCGTGGTGCTATAAAGACATCGTATGTTCTGTTATTGAGGAACATTTCATTTTGCAGAAGTTTTTATTGGATAGTTTTTTTACGCGATTGGTTTTTTCTCAACAATTAGGCACTTTATTGGAAGTATGTGTTCGTGTATGTTTGTAGAAATGTCTTCATGTTCCTCCTTTTCGTTCCCTCTCCATCTCTTTTTGTTTGTAGTAAGCCTGCCTTTCTCCCCTTCTGTTATTTTCTTCCTCTCCCCCCCCCCCCCACCACCACCTCCCTCTTATAGATGGAGATTAACTGGGGAGCTGCAGTGCAATCCGTCCTCCTGACTGTTTGTTGTTAAGGAGATGGATGGAGGCTCCCTCTGCCAGCCCCACGCAGCCGCAATTACACCAGCCGCCATGATGGATGGAGGGGAGGGAAAAGGGGGAGAGAGGGAGATACAGAGAGGGGCATCTATCACACCCCTTAATCTACCTGTCACTGCTATAGGGCTGCAGGGGGGGGGGGGGGGGGGAGGGAGAGGCGGCTGGTCAAAGGTTTAACTCTTCCTTTCTTTTTACTCTGAATCTGTTCCTGCTAAATTTCTCCGGACTCATTAAATGTCCTGATCACTGCAATAAATTTCCCAAAGCGTATTGGACTCAGTCGAATACTGTGTGTGTGTGTGTGTGTGTGTGTGTGTGTGTGTGTGTGTGTGTGTGTGTGTGTGTGTGTGTGTGTGTGTTGGTGCGAAAAGCATCAACATTTAGACAGGAAGAGGCCAGAAAACTACATGTCTGACTAAACATGATGTTAATTAACCCGTTTCCTTCGATCTGCTTGTAAATGCAAACTGTGCTGTGAGTCAGGAACATATGGTCAAAGAACGACACATCTCTACCTGCGACTTTTTCTTAATGTCTTTCATTTTTTGTTTTTCTTTTAATGTTTCTTTTATTATCTTTTACTGTTTTTAAATGCCTTTGTCTGAATGTCTTTCATTTTTGTAAAGCACCTTGAATTGCCTGGTGCTGAAAGGTGCTATATAAATAAACTTGCCGTGCGTATATAGTGCTCTACCTCCGTTCCCTGACCCTGACTGTTCGCCTTCTCCTTCGCAAGACGAAATGAAAAGGCGTTGTGTGCACATGTGCATCAACAGGTAACTCGATGCCTGGAAACCGTGCCCTGCGAGGACCGGACTCATTCAATGTCCGAAGATAAGATAAGAGAAGATAAGACGTACTTTGTTTTGTTTGTTGGAGCAGCATCAAACAAAACAAGGCATTGCACATCATAGCAAATTAAAAGAGTAGAAATAACCAATTCTAAAATATAAACATCTCAAAATAGAAATAAACCGACATTACGACTAATCACCCAAATTGATTTCCCAACGCTTATTGCATTCTGTCAAATACTGTGTGTGTGTGTGTGTGTGTGTGTGTGTCAACATTAGAACAGAAAGGGCCCATAAAACTAGTTGTAATTCAAGTAGGAAACATGGGGTAAAAGAAGGATACATTTATATTCTCATATATAGTTTTCTACCTCCTACTGACCTGACTTTGCGCCTTCACCTCCGCTCAAACTGAAAGCAGAGAAGCATCCTCTGCACACCAACAGGGAACAGGATGCCGGGTCTGATGCCCTTTAGCAGAGATGCCACTTTGCATGTTGACATTTTTCTGCATAGACCCCGTTATGACATTAACCCCGCACACACACACACACACACACACACACACACACACACACACACACACACACACACACACACACACACACACACACACACACACACCACACACACACACACACCACACACACACACACACACACACACACACACACACACACACACACACACACACACACACACACACACACACACACACACACACACACACACACACACACACACACACACACACACACACACACACACACACACACACACACACACACACACACACACACACACACACACACACACACACACACACACACACACACACACACACACACACACACACACACACACACACACACACTCCCACACTTAGTTGTTTATCGTCCCATCCGTAGCCTCTGCACTCCGCCCACACACACTCGCTCTGCAGCATCTGCTTCTCCTCCTCAGACCGGTTGGAGGTATCAGAGAGGTGACCCATCATCTAGTAAATCTGCATACATTACCTGCCACGCATTTCCACATTTCCCCCACATTGCTACAGAAACATTATGAAATGTAATCTGAGTTCTGCTTCCCTCCACCCCTCCTCCTCCCCTCTCCCTCCCCATCTCCCTCCTCCGCCTCTTCATCTGTCCACAGCAGTGAGGGATGGCATGGAGGGATTAATACTCTTCCGCCCAAGCCAACCCTGGGAATGATGGATGGACAGATGCAGGAAGGGAGGAGAGGGAGATTAAAGGAGAGAAGTCTTGAGGGTTCATAAATCCAGAGACCTGGTCCGCATCACACACTAATAAGATCTGCAAGAAATCCATGATGAGGGAGGGAGAGGTGGAGAGGTGGAGAGAGATGGGGGCCGTGTAATAGCATTACATGTAATCTAATCATGGCAATAAGATGTGAATGGATGAGTGTGAGCATGGTGATTATGCAGAAGAGAGATGGCGGTGTGTTGATGAAGCTTTGAGGACTGCAGATCTCCATGGGGAGTTTTCTGCTGGAAACACACACAAACAGTGCGTCCGTTATCATGTAGTCAGATTCTGTCGTTAAGCGCTCCCACAGTGAGAGCAGCGGCCACAAAGTGGGGCTACGTGGCTGCACGAGGCCTCCGTTCGATGTCGATTTGAAGCCCAACGAGTGCGGCTGCACTAAGTCCTGAAATCCAGAAAAGAGTGTCTGCCCTTCTGGGTCTTTTTTCTAAAAGTAGATTTGATGGTAAGATGCCTGAAATAAAGTCTTTATTTGACAGGTTGAATAGATGTCAGGGTTTGATGGACCATAAGATACATCAACACATGCGGTGGCTGCTAATAAAGGATGTGTGATCGTATCTGACTGATGCTAACACGTTGCTAATGATACGGCAGAGGTTGTCGAGGACATTAAACGCCGTCACTAGTTTGCCTCTGACAGCTTTGGTTTATTATGGAAACGTTCACACTAGTAAATGAATCCATTTATAACATGCGATATATTCCATTTATAGTTTTCTTTTCGTTATTAAGTTGGAAGCATAGCAGAGTGGTGATGCGAAGTCAAGCGACCGCGGCGTAGCTAGCTTTTAGCCGTTAGCATGTTTACTTCTTCCAATCGATTTACACGTGAGAAGTCAGCGTGTTGACTTGTGAAGATTGCGTTGCTGAATAAGAATGTGCGTGTATCATAACCGTTTGATTTGCACAGATTGCTTTCTGCAGAGTTGCTTTTGGCTGAGG